>NC_041383.1:784760123-784810125 GCF_002162155.2 Triticum dicoccoides
ATCACTCTTGACCCAATGTCTTGGTCCATTAAGGAGGTGTCAATGCGGTGAACCAGGCAATCAGACTATAGGGCTTTAACACTTTCACTTAGCCGTAGGAGTTTGACGGTGGGTCTATGATATAGCCCTGGTATGTACGCGGTTATCCGAATACGGTGCATTTGACATACATGGCCGGAAGAACGGTCCTTCGTGTAATACGAAAGGATTCACGAAGATTCCGATGAGTCATCGAGTGGTTGACCAGCTCTCGCCGCATGATGACAGTTACTTTTCGGCTTTCTCTACTGAGGTGCTCATCCGGATGAACCAGGACACAATCGTACTAGTTCTCCCATTACTACCTTAGCCGATAGAGCGGAAGTAAGGTAGCAAGCACAGGAGCCAGGCAACCCAACTATTGACCAAAGACATGATTCGGAGCTGATGCATATAAGGCCAAACTCGCAACGCCGAACACTCCCTATAGGTGTTCGGACTTTTCAAAGTAGACCCTGGTAATGGACCCTGGTGTCAAGGCACGTGTGGCGATCTGACATGGGGAGAGAACGCAGGTGGTTAGGGAATAAAACTCCAAACACAATATGAACCAAGCTGCTTCTATAATATCCACCTTTAGTACGGCGAGCCGTGTACTTACAGATAATGCCGATAGCTTCCTTGGACATTTTCCATGTCAAAAAAGTAGAAAACAAAAAGAGATAAAAAGGTTTACACATGGTCTTAATCTAAAAAGAAACCTTAGTGCGGGGCCCTGCTGCACGTATGCGCCGTTTTCTCCTTTGTGCTGTGTCCTTGAGGGGGGGGGAGTGTGATGGCCATCTGTAAAAAAAGGAAAAAACTTGGAAAAAGAAATCCAGTGTGGCCGTGAATAAAGCTGGTTCGTTTAATGAACCTTGAAATATAACCGTAGAGTCCGAATAGGGTCGAGCCAAACTACGGACTATTTGTGTGTAGTGTGCCCCCAGCGCCGCCCAAGGAATTTTGAGGGTGTACTTGTATACATGAGGCACGTATGCTATCACCTTATGGGGCAGCCGATTGGGGCGTAACTGCTAATCGAGCTCAGGTTTGTCTGAGCAACTGCACTGAGGCGTAATTCGGACATGTTTAGCTGTGTCCACGGTCTTAACGACCGATGATCTGGTCGGCTTGAATAGGCCGTTTTGGGCTTTGGCTGCTAAGGCCACAGTGTCTTTCTCCATACGAAGAGAGCGCTCCATATTTCCATTAACCGTAATGAAGCCACGTGGTCCAGACATTTTGAGCTTTAAATAGGCATAATGCGGGACTGCATTAAAGCGGGTGAAGGTCGTTCTTCTGAGTAGTGCATGATAGCCACTTCGGAACGGAGCTATATCCAAGATTAGCTTTTCGCTTCGAAAGTTATCCGGAGAGACGAATACGACCTCCAATGTTAAAGAGCCCGTGCAGCGGGCTTCTACGCCCGGTATAACTCCTTTAAAGGTCATGTTGCTTGGCTTGATTCTTGACGGGTCAATCCCCATTTGGCGGACAGTGTCCTGATATATCAGATTGAGACTGCTGCCGCCGTCCATAAGGACTCGAGTAAGATGGTATCCATCGATTATTGGATCGAGCACTAGGGCAGCTGAACCCCCATGACGGATACTAGTCAGATGATCCCTGCGATCAAAGGTGATCAGACAGGCCGACCATGGATTGAATTTGGGGGTGATAGGCTCAACGACATAGACATCTAGGAGTGCGCGTTTGTGCTCCCTCTTTGGGATATGAGTGGCATAGATCATGTTCACTATTTTGATCTTCGATGGAAATTTCTTCTGTCCCCTTGTGTTTGGCTGGCGAGATTCTTCCTCGTCTTCGCTCTGAGGTCCCTTCCCCTTGTGCTCGGCAGTGAGCTTGCCGGCCTGCTTGAAGACCCAACAACTACGGTTGGTACGGTTCGCAGGTTTAGTGGGGGTGCCATGAATCTTGCAGGGCCTGTCTAATATTTTGTCCGGGCTGGATGGACCATCCTTGTTGCCTTTAAATGGCTTCTTCCGTTGACCGGGTCTGGGGCCACTGAATCCGGCGTTTACCACTGTATTATCTGGGATTCCCTCATTTTTTCGATGTTTGTTTTTGTTATGTCATGGCTTTCCATTGCCATCCCTGACTTCGGACGTGCCAGGCTCGCTGGTGCTGCTACGGGCTAACCAGCTGTCCTTGCTCGCGCAAAATCGGGTCATGAGTGTAGTTAGGGCTGCCATCGTCCTTGGTTTTTCCTGGCCGAGGTGTCTAGCTAGCCATTCGTCCCGGACACTGTGCTTGAAGGCCGCTAAGGCTTCAGCGTCTGGGAAATCAACGATTTGGTTCTTCTTAGTGAGAAACCGATTCCAAAGCTTACGGGCTGATTCCCCGGGTTGTTGGATTATGTGACTTAGATCATCAGCGTCTGGGGCCGGACATAGGTCCCTTTAAAATTGGCTCGAAAAGCATCCTCAAGTTCTTCCCAACTTCCAATGGAATTTTCTGGGAGGCTTTTCAGCCAGTGCCGATCTGGTCCTTTCAGCTTGAGGGGTAGGTATTTAATGGCGTGGAGATCATCTTTGCGAGCCATGTGGATGTGAAGAATAAAGACTTCTATCCAGACCGCAGGATCCATCGTTCCATCGTATACCTCAATGTTTACGGGTTTAAACCCTTCTAGAAATTCGTGATCCAGCACCTCATTGGTGAAGCACAGGGGGTGCATGGCACCCCTGTATTTGACTGTGTCATGGCATGGGTTCGACGGTTGTGATGTTCGATATCGGCTCCGAACTGGTATATGATCGGTGTATTTGGCTTGATAGCCACAGTCCCATGTGGGAGCACGATCCCTAGATCTGTAGATGGATCTGGCCTTACCAGCCTTTTTGTCCAGGTCCTCACGTAGATCGTGTTTCTGGTCCTGAGCTGCAGCCTTCCTTCCTTTACGGGGAGGGGGTGCGGGCTTGTGTACGACATTGCTAGCCACTCTGTCTCGTCCATGAGGTGGTCGGTCTGGTTTGTCGGCAGTATTGTTTTTCGGCGCTATAGGCGCAATAGCCTCATCGTCGAATTCAGGCAGCAGTTTACGGTTAGGATCGCCCTTTGTTTGGCGACTAAAACCATATTTTTCCTCAGCATCTAGCACTTCGTTCCATCTGTCATTGAGCGTGTCCTGTGTGGCTTTGAGCCGTTGTTTCCGCTTCTTCAGGCTCCTTGTAGTGGCGATAAGCCTTTGATGGAGGCGTTCTTGTTCTAAGGGTTCTTCTGGGATGACAAGTTCATCGTCGCCCAGGCTGACCTCCTCTTTGGTGACAGGTTGATAATTGCTATCTTCGGCATTACTGTGGTCAGACAATGTTCCCGGACTGTGTTCGCCATCCTCTCGCTCGTCCTGCTCGAGCGCTGGCGGGGTCCTCAGCTTGGTCCGGATTATCATCGATGTTAGTGACAATGTTGCTGTTTTTCCCTTTGCCGGATCGAGATCGGCGCTTCTGACGCCGACGCTTGGGAGGTTCATCGACAGGCATATCGTTATTGTCGCCTCCTTCTCTTTAAGTGTGTCCACCATGTATATCTCATATGAGGATGTAGCTGGGCGGTGGTTTTTGTGCCTGCTCCTCTGCTGCATCGTCGTCCATATCGTCGATGTCTTCGGAGCCGTAATCGAGCATGTCGGTTAAGTCTTCGACAGTGGCAATGAAGTGGGTGGTGGGTGGGAAGCGAAATTCTCCGTCATCAAATTCCCTTGACAAGGAGAGGGCTTTTAACGAATTTAGCACATCGCCTAAAGGTGAGTGTCAGAGGATATCCGCGGAGCTAAACTCTACGATCGACGCCTGATCAAGTTCGATAGGCGCGGATGCATGCGGTTCGGAACCTATGGCCAGAGATGAATCCGAGGTTCTATTGACACAGGCCCCGCTCAAGGTTGGATCTGTGTGTAGCTCTAACTCCACCGACTCTGCGGCTTCCGCGACGGGGTTGAGCTTCCCGTCCTCAGACAGCATGATCTGCTCCGGATCTAGGGCCGGAGCAGTTACTGGTGCTATTTCCTGGGCATGATACGATGACAGATTTAGGTCATGTTCATCGTGGTGGCAGGGAGCGGCTGTCGTGGGCTCGAATCCAGCGAAGATCAAGTCTTCGTGGATATCGACAACATAATTCAAGCTTCCAAATCTGACCTGATGGCTAGGGGCGTAGCTGTCGATCTGCTCTAGACGGCCGAGGGAGTTGACCCGCAGTGCGAAGCCGCCGAACACAAAGATCTCTCCGGGGAGGAAAATCTCCCCCTGGCCTGTATTGTTGTAGATGAATGAACGAGTCATCAAACCTTTTGATGACGATGCAGCGGAACTCTCAATGAAAGCACCAATGTCGTTGTCAAAACCAGCGGATCTCGGGTAGGGGGTCCCGAACTATACGTCTAAGGATGATGGTAACAGGAGGCGAGGGACACGATGTTTTACCCAGGTTCGGGACCTCTCTATGGAGGTAATACCCTACTTCCTGCTTGACTGATCTTGATGAATATGAGTATTACAAGAAATGATCTACCACGAGATCGTAATGGCTAAACCCTAGAAGTCTAACCTATATGATTATGATTGTCCCTTGCCTCTACGGACTAAACCCTCCAGTTTATATAGACACCGGAGGGGACTAGGGTTGTACAAAGTCGGTTACAGAGAAAGGAATCTACATATCCGAATCGCCAAGCTTGCTTTCCACGCCAAGGAGAGTCCCATCCAGACACGGGAGGAAGTCTTCTATCTTGTATCTTCATAGCCCAACAGTCCGCCCCATGTTAATAGTCCGGCCGTCCGAGGATCCCTTAATCCAGGACTCCCTCAAGCCTCAATACAAGATGACCGCTTAAGGGCATCAATCCGAGGAAGCGCCTCCACCAGCTTCTTCACCAGCCCGAAGTGGCTACTTGGTACGGCTTCGGCCGGCCACAGACGAACTATCATGTCATTTATGGCCGGCCATATATGTTTTTTTAGTAGAAAAATATTGGAAATTGAATTTTGAATTTTTGGGAGTTTATTTGATGTTATTCGTTAGTTTATTTATTTATTAGCTGAGCTGTAATGTTTATATTTTAGTTAGGCATATAAGTCCAGAAAAATGTTCACGAGGTCACATTTAAGGCCATTTAGCTACGTGATTTTTCTCAAAATTTTAAGGCTTATATTTATATTTTATTTGAGTGTTTTCGCCTCCAGGAAAAAATGTGTAAAAAAAACTCGCGCAAGGCGCCGAACTGGGCCGGCCCAGCAAAGAGCCAGACCTCGGCCCAGCCGCCGCACCACCTTCCACGCGCGCGCCGCCACTGCCGCCACTATAAGAAATATGTTAACTAGTGACCTTCTGTCAGTGATCCTGAAAGAATTGGTCATAGATCTATGACCATTTCAGACCAATTGGTCAAAAGCTGTTCGGGGGGCTCCAAACCATAAACTATAATGACCATTTTGGTCAAAAAGGTTGTAATTTCCTTACACGAAATGGTCATAAAGCAGATAGCACTGGTCCGCTGCCTTATTTCTAGCTGATCATGACCAATATAGATGGTCATAACCTTGTAAATAGTGGTGCATTGCTATGACTAGGCGCCACCTCATCAGTTTTGCCTATGTGTCATGTCCATGTGGCAGTTTTTGCCCTAGGTTGTGAAGCAACCTATATTTCTGTCATTCCCAAAATTCCCAAAAAAATCTCATAAATTCTTTAGGTCGTATCTTTGTCAAATATGTAAAAAACCTTCCTTGCCTAGTTCAAAAATAATTAAAAATATTCATTTTCCTATTCTGTTCAGAAAAACACTTTGTGAAGGAAGTACTACTTTGGCATGTCCAAATGGTATCCATTTTCTACAGTGCTTTCCTATGCCCAAATAACCATCCTCCACCAAATGCCAGCTCAATCCATTCATTATTTTGAGCCATCTTCAACATTCGTATTTATGTCCAGTGTGGTACTTTGCAAAGCAAGTACCACCTAGGCTCCTCCTTTTGAGCTAAAAATTTGTGAAGACGGTCCTCTTAGTAACTGATCATCCTCAGCAAAAGCTCACCCCATAGCCATGTGCATTTCCCGTACCGCTAATCAAACACTTGGCTACTTATTCATGTTTGAGCATCGATCGGTCTCCTCGTGATAAGCTTATGTTGTGATTTTCTTCCTAGCACCTACCTGGGGAGTGCCCAACCCACTAGACATGCCTAGGCGCCCAGAACACATGGCAACGCCATGGTCACACGGTGACCACGTGGCGGGCATGCGAGTTTACATGCTCTAGAGTTGGGGCCCTCGGCCACCGTCCAAACCTCGACGTATCGGCACCAAACCATGTATTTATGATTAAATAGGTACTTATGTAACTAGAAATGATTTTTGGAAAAAATAAATAGCAAACTATGAGGCAGCTGCAGTTCAAATTTGACCCGCTCCCTGCTGAATCGGCGGGAATTTTTCACCAGAGGTGGATCAAAACTTTTGACACCCAACCATTTTGTTAATTGTGCATTAAATATGGCCTAGTATTTTAGAAAATTGATTAGGTCCAATTTTGCAACAAATATATGGTAGGTCCTTCACAAAAAAACTCATTTCAGGCACTCGGAAAATGGAAAATGAATTTTCCCGACAAAGAAAATGAAAACTCCCTTAGGAAACATTGTTTGGAATTCCAAGATTCACCCTTGTGCACAATATGAGATCATTTGAACAAACTATGCCATGAATGTGGCCATAAGATTGATCATTTGGCTTGAAAGCCATGAATCTTCACGCATGATAACTCATCTTTGAGAACACTTTTTTAAAGTAATTTCCGTATTACAAGTTTATTATTTTTTCTGGAAATTTGGTCACATATAATGACACAATGCGAAGGTTTTCCAATTTTTTGATTTTTTTTTGGATTTTTTATGCCCATTTCAAAATGCGGTCAAAACGGCGGGAATGACCGTTCCTAGATCGTGGTTGAAGCTTGGAATTTTTTTGGTCTTTTTCTGATTAAATAGAAACTTATGTACCTAGAAATGATTTTTGGAAAAAAATAAAGAGCAAACTATGAGGTAGCTACAGTTCAAATTTGACCCGTTTCCTCCTGAATCGGCGAAAATTTGTCATTTTCACCACAGGTGGTTCAAAAATTTTGACATCCATCCATTTGGTCAATTGTGCACTAAATATGGCCTAGTATTTTATAAAATTGATTTTGTCCAATTTTGCAACAAATATTTGCTAGGTTCTTCATAAAAAATCATTTTGGGCACTCGAAAAATAATTCTCTTACAAAAAACTCATTTTTGAGAACATGTTTTTATAATATTTGCATTATTCAAAGTTTGTTATTCTTATTGAAAAGTAGGTCACACTTGGTGACACAATGCAAAGGTTTTTGATTTCTATTTTGTTTTTTATAAATTTCCTAGGCCGTCAAATAGCAGACATGATTTAACATCTTATTTTCAACCGATTATGACCAATTTAAATGGTATTAAAATCATCAAAGGGGTACTGTGTTTTGATTGGTCCAAAACCATCTCACACGGATCATGGATTAGTACCGTCGGATGCACCCGGATCCAACGATAGCCCACACCCCCCTCGTCGCTCTCGCCCCCCTCCCGAATCATCCTCATCCACCCACAAAACCCTAGCTCACTTATCCCCATCGCCACCACCGCTCCCACTCCCTTTTCCCCATCGCCGCCGCCGCTCCCGCTCCCTTTTCCCCATCGCCGTTGCCGCTCCCGCTCCCTTCCGCACTGCTCCCGCTCCGACTCCCTTCCGCACTGCTCCCGCTCCCGCTCCCTTCCACACCCGCAAGTTCTGACCAACCGCCTGCTCACCCGGAAGCAGTTCGTGCTCGAGGTCATCCTACGCGTCGCGGCACTTCCACCGCACGCCAGATCGCTGGCGCGCACCACGGCCGCGCGGGGCTAGATCTAATGCGGGTGCTACTGCTTCTGTGCTAGTGGCTACTTGATGCGGACGACCTGAGGAGGAGGAGGAGGCGCGGCGGGGATTGCGGCTGCGGACGGGGCGGCGACGAGCGGCGGCCTGGTGAGTCCGCCAAGGTCTCCAAGGTTCGAGATCTCGCCCCCTTCCTATCGTTCCTTAGCTCTATTGCATTTCGTAGGTGATTCTGAAGCGCTCGTGTGCTTGTGCGCAGGCGCAGTTGAAGGAGAGGCTGGCCAAGGTGTATGAGGTCAAGGCGTAGTTGAAGGAGAAGCCGCCGCCGGTCTTTGGCTCCTTGTCGCGGCTAGCTCCGGCCACATTGGACGGCGGGTAGGAGCCCATCTCCTGCCGCTTCTCCATCCTCTAACGCGACTCCTAGGGCGCGGCTCCTCCCTCGCAATAGCTCTTGGTCGGTCCGACCAGGTCACCACTCCGGCGAACAGCGCCCCACTCCGGTCGACGACCCAATCAGGTGAAGGACCCTCGTTCGTGCCCCCTCCCCTCCTCCCAGTCATTGGCCATGAATTCTTCTGCCAAGATGAGCAGCCCCTTTTGATTTTTTTTGCCAAACATTCATCCAGATTTGCTATGAACTTCTGTGGGACAATTGAAACGAGATTTAGTTGTCTGTTATGGTTGGCAAAGTCTGTCTAGTTTGCAAAGTCTCCTGTACATTCATGTTTTCATGCATAGTAGTAAGTTCTCACTAAGTATTGTATTTGCCTCTGGATGCTAGCATTGTATTTCCAT
Source organism: Triticum dicoccoides (assembly GCF_002162155.2). Taxonomy (NCBI): domain Eukaryota; kingdom Viridiplantae; phylum Streptophyta; class Magnoliopsida; order Poales; family Poaceae; genus Triticum; species Triticum dicoccoides. The sequence goes on from NC_041383.1 coordinate 784,768,845, forward strand.
AGAGGAAAAAAATGATGGTTCTTTGTTAGATCTTTCATACTGGATCAATACTGGCTCACCAGAATATATACATTACACACTCATTCTGGAAGTTCCTTTCAAGTGACAAACGAGTGCATATTTTTTTACAATGCACCATGGTTTCTTGTTTCTGTTGTGAAAGTAATGTCAATGATGTTGCATAGTTCTGAATAAAAATGCAAATGGCTTGTGAAAGTCAATGAACTTACAATATCAGTCTCTTAGAGTTGTTTTTGCAACCTAATACTGTTGTAAAATCCTTTCCTTGAGCTGCGGTTGATGTGGTGGTCTGCTGTTGTGGATGATGCATGCAGGGGCTGCTGGAGAACACGGAGAAGGACAGGGTTCGGAGGCTGATAGGCTCAAGCCTCCCGCAGAGCCATGATTTTCCCAGTTGATGGATCGTTCCTATGTATGTATCGCTTTGCTAGAGCCTGTGTCTATCTTTGAACTGATTGATTCATGGCTGAAAGGAAAACGAGCCGATACTTGCACCAACATTATTAGAATGAGGTGTGGGCATGTATTAGTTTTTTAACTCTGCTATCTTTTCCCAAGTCTTTATTATCTTGCCTAGCCTTGTACTGATATGTATTGTTTGATGCCAATTACCCAAGTTAGTGCATGATGTTAAGGATAACCAGAGAACACTTGCCTAAGTTTATAAGATATGACATGTGATAGTCCAAGCCTGCTAGCCTCGCAGTCGTAGCTTCGCAAGCAACCCAGCATCCTCTCATTTTTCCTCAACCTATACATCTTTTATTCTTCAGATTTTTCTTCCATTAAGCTACTGGTCTGATGGATGGTGCTTGCTGGCTTGCTGCTCTTTGAATGCTTCTGCTGCTGTACTGTGCTCCTCTAGTTGTTTGAATGCTTTTGCGGCTAGCCTGCTGGGCTGCTACTAGCTTGAATAAGTGTGCAATTGTGTTGCTGATTTAATGCTTATGCTCACACTGCTATTGATTAATTGAAGAGAACCAACTCCAACAAGTGATAAGTACACGTTAATTATTATTAGCTTCAAAATCTGATTGTTGCCTTCTTGCAATAACAATAAGCATGAGAATTTTTTGGTAGTTTTTATGCCGCTTTTCTACTCTGATATTTTCTTGTGTGCTATACCAGAATTTATAATTTCCTCAGAAATGCACAGGGACGATATCTGGAGCGGTCAAGAGGATGAGCTGATTTTTGAAAAAAAAAGTTTGAAGAGGTATCTGCTGCCCTTTTGTTTTGGTGCTCATTCTTTTTAAACTGCTGACGCTTGAGGTGGTATTAGTGTTGTTGAACTGATAGCCTTGCTATGAGCTGTTGATGTGAAGCTGCAATGCAGGATGTACTGCAGGTGCATGTCCTTGTGGTACTATGAGATTTATTGGCTGTTTGGAGATGTACTGATATTGTGCCATGTATTTTATTATCTATATGATTACACATCAGTTTTACTATCAAAATATGAACTGTAGCAGTCACCATATTGGGCCGCTCTTCGGGTCACTTCTGGATGGTCTTGGTTAGAGTCTGGGCTGGCAAACATGAATAGTTTTACTTATTCGCTCTTCTATGAAAATCACCTATCGTATGTCTCAGAGACAAACTTGTAAATCATGCTTCCGATAACATCATGCTCTTACACCTTGCTCTTTCCGAGCTTTTCCTGAGATGTGTACGTATGTGTCCTGCATAATAAGTGCATGTTCATGTTTGGTTTTCTCTTAACTTTGTTTGTATGATTGAGGGCAAATTTACTCGGTTCTTTTCTCTAAACTGTGCTTGGAACATTAGTTTTTATGATCTAAAATTTCCTTCATGTGATGATGCAGGTGCCCAGTTTGTGCTCGCTACCGAAGGAGCTCCATGTTTAAGAAGATTTAAGACACTTGTAGAGCTTGTATATTCTCTAGTTATTACACTTAGAGCTTGTAAAGCCGTGATTGAAAATGTATTATGTGTTATTTATAGAGTAGCAGCTCCATACTGATTTTAGCTGCTGTTATTTGAAGTACTACTTGTATTTTTTGTTTGGCCAATTTAAATACCGGCTATTTATTTACTATGAAATTGAATCCAAAGAATATGACCTTGACAATTGGGACCCACTTACTAAAACTTGACAACTGGGACCAATTACCAGAACTTACAATTGGGACCCATCTGACTAATTGACCCATCGTAAAAAAGAAAAAGAAAAAAGTAATTATAAAAAAAATCTGGAATTGTTGAGCCAAAAAGGCCATGGCCCAGAAAATAAAAAGGCTGAATTGCTGGGCTAGGCCCATGTAGCTAGTGAAAATTGACAAGAAAAAAATATAAACAGGTTGAATTAATGGGCTCGGCCCATATAGACACCTAATCGGACTGGGCTGATTCTTATCCACGTCAGATTGCTACGCTGGATCCTACGTGGCTTGGGGTGGCTGCTAGTGACCAAAACAAAACAGTAGGCATATTTTGGTCGTAAACATCTATGACCTTCTCTATGAGAAGGCCGTTAATTCCAGTTTACGACCGCCAGCTTTTGACCATCTATTTTTGGTCACAAAAAGGTCACAAATGGAAAATAATGACCATTCAGTGACCAATAGTCAAGGTCACAAGTTGACATATTTCTTGTAGTGCGCCCCCTCGCGCAAGTCGGATCTTCCCTCGGCCTCTTTATAAGCCGAGCCCCTCGCCGCTGCTTCACCCCGTCCCAAGCCGCCGCCGACTCACCCACCGCCGCCGAGCCCGCGCCGCTTGCACCGCCGCCCGCCACTGCAGCTGCTGCTGTTGCGCCACACATCGTCGCCGGTCGCCACGCCGCCCATCGTCGCCGCCAAGCCCTGCCGCCTCGCCGGAGCTGCCGCCCCACCTCGCCGAACCGCCACCGCCATCCGAATCCTTGATGTCGGCCCAACACGTGAGAACCGGTAGAAAACTGTCCCGACCGACCGGTCTTTTTGTTTTTTTTGGTTTTAGATAAGATCAGTTTTTTCTATTTTAGTTCGTTATTTAGTGAACGTCCACCCATTTATATCTGTTAACGAACAAATTCGTTCGTTAGTCTCTGTTAGCGGACGTTCGTCTGATAGATTTTCCTTTTTCTGTTATTTTCGGCCAGGGACCTATCTGTGAATAGTTTTATCATGATTTAGCCCCTGATTTTGAAACTAGCGTAGGTTTTAGCTCGTTTATCCAAATTGGATGAAACCAACGCCTTAATCTTCATAACGATCCCCTCTATCCAGATAATCAACTTGAAAATGATTCTGACAAATTAAAATTTGAGTTTAGTTCAGATTAGTATTTGATATTCTTTTGTTTGTATCTTGAGTTTCGTAGCTCCGTTTGAGTTGATTCTTTTTGCAAATCATAGCTAATCACTTGAACCTACTGTTAAGATCTAATCCACATAAAAATAATGCTGTTAGAATTTATTTTCTATTTAGATTAGTTATGTGCTTGTTTCGAGTTTGAAATGGATCTTTTCTCGATTTCTCTTTGCATTATTTGCTTGACCTTATGTATGCTATTGTTTGTCTATCTAGATTTTCCGGAGTGCAAAGCTTGTTACTATGAATCGCTAGAGTTTTCCAATCTTCAGAATGGCAAGTTACACTTTGATCTAAACCCAATTTTTACTATGCATTAGTTTTGGCCCTCAAATATTGCATGAGTAGGATTGGGAACATGTGGTTTGATTGTAGTACTTGAGGTAGGAACCTATTACCTTTGATCACCCCGGGAATATACGTTATGCTTAATTATTGGTTAGCCATGCTCGTAGACGGGGATTGGATTGTGATACACATGGAAGCTGTGAGAGTTAAATATTTTGGATAACATTAAGGTGGCAACTTTAATACACATCTGGGTGGATTGGTTGGGGCACCTGGAGAAACTAGTGCTTGCCCATTTGGGAAATCCCAGAGTACCCGTGTGATTTTTCCTTGGTTCGCCACCCAGGCTCAAAGGGATCATATGATCTTTCATGCCTAGAAACTTCTCTATGCAGCCACAAGCCATTATGGGATCTGGCATAGTTGAGTAAGTTGTGTGAGCTCTTGAAGAGGTGGACTAGTAGATGTAGGGGAAAGTAGGTGTACCCGTCTACCCAGAGTAGAAAGTTAATGCTTCAGAAAGACTATATCTCGATCTTCCAATCATGGATGCGGTCGTTTCTTGTTGGGAAAAGTGCGCAAACTCTGCAGGGTGTATAAAATAATCATGGTTAGCTGTGTCCCCGGTTATGGACATCTTGAGTATTTAGAAGTGGATATTATTGTTGATCTCATCACTCTTTAATTAAATGAATTGGGTTTAATGATGATACTTGATTAATGTTGGGATTTGAGTTGGAGGAACCTTCTCAAATATTGGTTTAACTTTGTAGTAAATAAAATATATTCCTTTGTTGTAGGGAAAATATAGATTTATGCAAAATATTAAACTTAGAGCCTCCACCAGCCAAATATGCATGTAGATATAGTTTCTTGCATTCATTTTCTTTATAGTGTAACTCTGCCAGCATATTCCATGTGCTGAGCTACACGGCTGCAACGTCTCATGTTGCAGACTTTACCGACGAAGAATAAGGTGTGATAGGTCATTGTCATGCACTCAGCTATGCCGTTGGAGTTGATGGACTCATTTATCTTTGAAGCTTCCGCAATTATTTAGTTTAGTTGTCCTTTAGCCATTTTATTTGTGTAACACATAATCTTCATGAGGACCTCGATGTAATAAGTGTGTGATTGAAACTCTATTATAATTCCTCGAGTACTGTGTGTGTCAGCATACCGATCTAGGGATGACATTTAAGCACAAAGACTTCGGTCCATTGGGATCGTGGTCGCTACAAGATGGTATCAGAGCACACGCTGACTCTAGGATGCGACCACTAGGAAAAGCCACAGGATAGTCTTCTTTTCTCATTTCTAATTCTCCTCTATTTCTACTCTATAGATGGCGGACCCCAGGAGCAAGTTCACTCAGCCGGATGATGACACCCCTTTCGGACGACACTTGAAGGAAGTCACAAAGTAGTTGAATATTGGACTACCAAGCTCCACTAGAACTTTCTCTACAACTTTACCGGAAGAGGAGCGCTGGAGGATCAAAGTTCGTGAACCCGGGAGGACGTTTGCGCCAACAACGGAGCCCATTGATTTGACCTTGGATGCACCAAGATGGATCTAGGGAAAGAGCATGGAAAGCCACATCACTTTATGACGCATTTGTGAGGTGTATCACAAGGGCTTGAAGACACCTTCTATCAGATATGTGGACGCCAAGACGAGGAATGTGAGATGCTTCGTACTAGGAAGGATGGATCAATTGCAAGATACATTCAGGAGATGGATCAGCACATTCGTCGATATGAGAACCAGATGTGCTCTATCATGAAGAAGACCAAGAAGCTGATGAAGAGGAATATTGAGCTAGAAGAGGAACTCAAGTCAACACGCGATGGATATGAAGAAGAAACTGATGTGCTACTTGAGAAGCATGAAGACCTGAAGAAGAAGCTAGGAATACCCATGGTGAACCAGAAGCAAGAACCTGAAGTGGAGATCCATTCGGAGGACTACATCATATTGGACGACACTGACACGGATAGTGATGCAAATGATGGCAGTGATGATGACTATGTAGACGAAACTGGAGCAGATATTATGGAGTCTTCCACCGATCAAAATTTCTAGATGACCACCATGTTACAAGTAGTATCCTTTCAAATAGTTAGCATCGATCGATTTGTAATCATAATTTAAATCGTTTGTGTGAACCTTGTTTGATATTGAGTGAAGTAAATTGATTGTATTGCCTCATATGCATATGGGTAGTGAAATCTCTCTTAGACCTTATTCTATTCTGATTTCTCACCCCCTCTAACCCATCACATGCCTCCGAGACGTGACACCGGATTTGTCTTCCGCCGGAGCTCACCCAGTTGATCCAGCAGCAGAATGCCTTGATGCAGATGTTAGTCCAGAACCTGAATCAGAATCAAGGCAACAATAACAACAACCCACCGCCACCACCCCCTGTTGACAACCTAGCCCGTTTTCTAAGGTTGAATCCATCGGTGTTTTCTAGCAGCACCGAGCCAATTGTTGTAGATGATTGGCTCTACAAGATTGGGAGAGAGCTGACCACTGTCGGATGCACAGATGCGTAGAAAGTAAGCTTTGCCGCACATTAGCTTGATGGACCCGCATCATCTTGGTAGGAGAATTTCACCACCACGTACCCCATAGCTACAGTTACATGGGATCAATTTCAGCAGGCCTTCCGCACTGCACATGTTTCAGCTAGAGCCATGAGTTTGAAGAAGTGTGAGTTTCTCAACTTGCACCAAGGGAGTTGTACCGTGGGACAGTATGTGGATGAGTTCAGCAAGTAAGCACGCTATGCCCCAGATGATGTGGCCACAGATGCCGCGAAGCAGGAGAAGTTTCTTGAGGGACTCAATGATGATCTAAGTATGCAGTTGATGGTGGCAACCTTCAACAACTACCAGGAGCTGGTAGACAGGGCCCTCATGATAGAAGGCAAGCAACAGCGGATTGACAACCACAAGAGGAAGTGCGGACAGGGGAGGTACAATTCATGGAGGGCATAACCATGGAGGACAGTCGCACAAATGGAGGAAGTTCACACAACCAAAGTAGCCCTAAGAATGGCAATGGGAATGGAGGAAGCAACAGTCAGAACCGTTCCAACCCCGCGATACCCGCCAAGAAGGATCTGAGTCACATTACTTGTTTCAAGTGCGGGAAGACCGGACACTATGCCACTGAATGTTCGGAAGCAAAGAATGGAAATGGCAACGGAAGTTCTAGAAAGAAGCCCAACCCCTTCACCAGCGGTCATGTGAACCACGCCAGCATGGAGGAGATGAGGAGCAGCCCGATGTAGTTGTCGGTAAGTTTTTGATTAATGCATTTACATCACTTGTTCTTTTCGATCCTGGTGCATCTCATTCATTCATATCAAGGGGATTTGTTGATAAGTTTAAGTTGCCTACAGTAGCCCTTAAGTCACCTATGTTAGTAAGTTCCCCAGGAGTGGAGTATATGGCTAGTAGGGGATGCTATTAGTTTCTAGTAACCATAGGTAGACATGTTTTCCCCACCGACCTTACTATACTGGAGTCACAAGGATTGGACATGATCCTAGGCATGGATTGGCTATCCAAGTTTGGGGGAAATATCAATTGCCCTAGTAAATCAATTCTTCTCACCACCCCAGAAGGAAAGAGGATCAAGTATGTGTCTAGGCATGCACCGAGGAGCACACAGGTGAATTCACTATCTGGACTTGTTCAGGAGGAGGTACCAGTGGTGAAGGATTTTCCCGATGTATTTCTGGAGGAGTTACCAGGCATGCCACCAAATCAAGACATTGAGTTTTTGATTGAGTTATTGCCAGGCACCGGACCAATATCAAAGAGACCGTATCGGATGCCCGCAAATGATCTGGAGGAGATTAAGAAACAGAATAAGGAGTTACTGGAGAAAGGTTATATTCGACCAAGCTCATTGCCTAGAAACTTCCGTGTGCAGCCACCACCCATTATGGGCTCTGGCATAGTTGAGTAAGTTGTGTGAGCTCTTGAAGAGGTGGACTAGTAGATGTAGGGGAAAGTAGGTGTAACGGTCTACCCAGAGTAGAGAGTTAATGCTTCAGAAAGACTATGTCTCGCTCTTCCGATCATGGATGCAGTCGAGTCTTATGGGGAAAAGTGTGCAACCTCTGCAGAGTGTATGAACTAATCATGGTTAGTCGTGTCCCCGGTTATGGACATCTTGAGTATCTAGAAGTGGATATTATTGTTGATCTCATCACTCTTTAATGAAATGAATTGGGTTTAATGATGATACTTGATTAATGTTGGGATTTGAGTTGGAGGGACCTTCTCAAATATTGGTTTAACTTTCTAGTAAATAAAATTTGTTCCTTTGTTGTAGGGAAAAATTAGCTTTATGCAAAATATTAAACCTAGAGCCTCCACCAGCCAAATATGCATGTAGATATAGTTTCTTGCATTCATTTGCTTTACAGTGTAACTCTACCAGCATATTCCATGTGCTGACCTACACGACTGCAACATCTCATGTTGCAGACTTTACCGACGAAGAATAAGCTGCGATAGGTCGTTGTCATGCACTCAGCTATGCCGTTGGAGTTGATGGACTCATTTATATTTGAAGCTTCCGCAGTTATTTAGTTTAGTTGGCCTTCAGCCATTTTATTTGTGTAACAGGTACTCTTCATGAGGACCTCGATGTAATAAGTGTGTGATTGAAACTCTGTTATAATTCCTCGAGTACTGTGTGTGTCAGCATACCGATCCAGGGATGACACTTAAGCACAGAGACTTCGCTCCATTGGGATCGTGGTCACTACACTTATGGATCTGAACTTTCATGCCACAATAAAAAAATTACATGGATAGACATGTTAGGTAGCATTCCACATGAAAAATTCTGTTTTCATCATTTACCTACTCGAGGATGACCAGGAATTAAGCTTGGGGATGCTTGATACATCTCCAGCGTATCTATAATTTTTGATTGTTCCATGCTATTATATTATTTGTTTTGGATGTTTTATATGCATTAATATGCAATTTTATATTATTTTTGGGACTAACTTATTAACCTAGAGCCTAGTGCCGATATCTGTTTTTTCCTTGTTTTTGAGCTTCGCAGAAAAGGAATACCAAATGGAGTACAAATGGAATAAAACTTTTGCGATTATTTTTCTTGGACTAGCAGACATGCCGGAGACTTGGATCGGAGTATAAGTCAGAAGAGCTACGAGGTGGCGACAAGGGGGTAGGGTGTGCCCCCTGCCTTGTGGGCCCCTCGGTGACCCGCTGACCTAGTTCTGCCTCCTCTATATTCACATATATTCCCAAACCACTAGAAGCATCCACGATTTCCACTGCCGCAACCTTCTGTTCCCATGAGATCCCATCTCAGCGTCTTTTCCGGCATCCTGCCGGAGACGGATTCGATCATAGAGGGCATCTACATCAACTCTATTGCCCTTCCGATGAAGCGTGAGTAGTTTACCACAGACCTATGGGTCCATAACTAGTAGCTAGATGGCTTCTTCTCCCTCTTTGATTCTCAATACCACGTTCTCCTCGATGTTTTTGGAGATCTATCCGATGTAATCTTATTTTGCGGTGTGTTTGTTGAGATCCGATGAATTGTGGATTCATGATCAACTTATTATGAATATTATTTGAATCTTCTCTGAATTCTTTTATGCATGATTTGATATCTTTTTAATTCTCTTCGAACTATTGGTTTGATTTGGCCAACTAGATTGGCTTTTCTTGCAATGGGAGAAGTGCTTAGCTTTGGGTTCAATCGTGCGGTGTCCTCACCCAGTGACAAAGTAGGGGTAGCGAGGCACATATTGTATTGTTCCCATCGACGATAAAAAGATGGGGTTTATATCATATTGCTTGAGTTTATTCCTCTACATCATGTCATCTTACTTAAAGCGTTACACTGTTCTTCATGAACTTAATACTCTAGATGCAGGCAGGAGTTGGTCAATGTGTGGAGTAATAGTAGTAGATGCAGGCAGGAGTCGGTCTAGTTGGCACAGACGTGATGCCTATATTACATAATAATTTCCTTGGATATCGTCATAACTTTTGCGCTTTTCTATCAATTGCTCTAAAGTAATTTGTTCACCCACCGTATTATTTTCTATCATGAGAGAAGCCTCTAGTGAAATCTATGGCCCATGGGTGTATTTTTTATCATATTAGTTTTCGATCTACTATTTTGCAATCTTTTACTTTCTGATCTATAAATAAAAAAACCAAAAATATTTTATCTTTCGGTTAGTTCTATTTATCTCTCTCTATCATATCTCACCTTTGCAAGTGACCGTGAAGGGATTGACAACCCCTTTATCGCGTTGGGTGCAAGTGTTTGATTGTTTGTGCAGGTATTGGTGATTTGCGCCTTCTTCTCCTACTGGATTGATACCTTGGTTCTTAACTGAGGGAAATACTTATCTCTACTTTGTTGCATGACCCTTTCCTCTTAAAGGGAAAAACCAACGCAAGCTCAAGAAGTAGCATTGTTACAATTGCACTTGCTACAAAACTATTGCTATCACTCTTACCATTACTATTGTTGTTGCTACTACTATCAAAACTATCATACTACTCTCCTACTGATCACTTTGATGTAGATAAGTAATCTCAAGGTGTGGTTGAATTGACAACTCAGCTGCTAATACTTGCAAATACTCTTTGCTCCCCTTGTGTCAAATCAATAAATTTGGGTTGAATAATTCACCCTCAAAAACTATTGCGATCCCCCATACTTGTGGGTTATCAAGACCTTTTTTAGCGTCGTTGCCGGGGAGCATAGCTATATTTGTTGAGTCACTTGGGATTATTATAAAATTATCACTATGAAGAATCTGAAGGATGCTAAGACTAAGATTTTTCTCTCCAAGATGAGGGGAGGTAAGGAATTGCCATCTAGCTCTGTACTTGATTCACCTTCTGTTTTGAGTAGACTTGCAACACCACCACATGCTATTAATCTTGATATGTCGCAAGTCATTGATGATGCTACTTCTGCTATGAATGATACTTATGATGATGCTAGTACCTTGCTTGATGATAATGTGCCACTAGGTGAATTTATTGATGAACAACTTGCTAGAACTAAAGCTTTCGAGAATGCTGAAACTGATGAAATTGTTGAAACTGATGAAGAGCTTGAAACTGAAAATCTTGAAACACCTATTAGACCTAGTTCTCCTAGATATGAATTGGCTAAGATACCGGAAGGTTATGTTATGGATGTGGAGATAACTAGAGACTTTCTTGCTTGCAATGGTAGGGATGATCTTAAGAAATTATTATGCAAATTGAAAGGAAAGTCTTTGAATTCTAGATTGAAATGTGATCCTAAGTTTGCTACTTCACCTATCTTTGTTGATGACAAGGATTATGAATTCTCTATCGATCCAAAGTTAATTACATTGGTTGAATACGATCCTTTCCATGGTTATGAAACTGAAACTGTTGTGGCACATCTTACTAAGTTGAACGACATAGCCACTCTTTTTTCTCCTGATGAGAATATTCGCTACTATTATATTCTCAAATTATTTACGTTATCATTAAAGGGTGATGCTAAGACTTGGTATAATACTATTGCTCCTGGTTGTGTACGTAGTCCCCAGGATATGATTTATTACTTCTCTGAAAAAAATCCCGCTCATAAGAAACAAGCTGCCTTACAGGAACTGTTTTCTGAATTTTGCGTGCAATAAAAAAATGACCCAAAAATAGAAGTCTCAGAACGCTCTGAAATTTTAATACATTTTTTCTAAATATTTCTGAACTTTTGATGCAAATAACATCAGAGGGGGGTGCACCAGGTGGGCACAAGCCACCTGGGCGCGCCAGTAGCCCCAGGTGTGCCCTGGTGGGTTGTGGTCCCCCTCACTTATCTATTTAGCCCATGTCACCACCTACCTCCAGAAAAAATCACCATTGCTCTCTCTCTCTCTCTCATGTTCTTGCTCTCAAACCCGTGGATTTCGATCTCTTTGCTCGAAGCTCCATTTTCGAAACTGTCTCGGGGGATTGTTGCTTGGTATGTGACTCCTCCATTGGTCCAATTAGTTTTTGCTTTAGTGGTTTATATTTTGAATAATTTGTTCCTCTTGGTGCTACTGTAGATGAGCTTGCATGTTGAATTGTTAGAGTTCTAAGTAGTTTGAATGCTTGATATGGCCTCTATGCATCCCTATGAGTAGTTAGTATTAATCTTGTGAAGTTTCATTGACAAATTTTTGTGACCCAAATTTTTTCAGAAAATTGTACGCAAATATGATGGATCTCTTTGGAAGGAGTTCTTTGACGAGGAGGTCCTTGGAGGCATCTTCTAGTAGTAGCTCCGTTCGTCGGTCTTATGTTGAACCAAGTGAAAATTTCATATGAGATGCCGCCACCAAATCATGTTTATGGCCATGCAATGATTTTATGGTGCGTGTAGGTATTAAAGAATAATTCAAGCAATATGTTCACAATGCCGAGCTCGGTCCCTACATTGAAGATAAGTGCAACCAACACCTCAACCTCACTGTATCATTTACTAAAGAATTTAAATTCCATCCTCGTGAGTCTAGAGTGTGATTTAAACTATATGACTATCCTCTCACTCCACCCTTATAGACATTTTCTAACTACTGCAAAATTCTATTTTGTGGTTCGTTGGACGAACCACCAAGATCTGAGTTTGAGATATTCTTGACTAGTCTTTTCTATGGTGAGACTAGGCGAGTGACGCAAGGTAGAATAAAGAGCATTCATTTTCCCTCAATACAATACTTTGCACTATTTAATGTAAAATGCATTGTAGGAAAACAAGATTGTACTACACTTTGTGCTCCAGACTTGAGCCTCGTACGCACTGCTCTCACCGGTGACAAAAGTTATAACATTGGAGCGATTGTTGCACGCAGGTTGCAACACAACACTAGTAGTGAATATTTTTATGGTGGCATTGATGCCACACGCTTAGCAAAAGAGCTGGGTGTTTCACCTTGGCCTTATGACCCCAACCTACCCACGCAGTACTTGGACTTTGATGCTATGAAACGTCATAAGACCCTTAGTGGTGAAGCCCATAATTTTACATATAACATGTTGTTTAATAAAAGGTCCATTGTGGAAACCTTTTTGCCTGCGCCTGCTCTCTTTGATGTTCACATCAAGGGAAGATATTATGTTCTTGAGAGCGTGGCCCGAGCACATAACACAAAGGTTGTGGCTGCGCAGCGGGCTGAGGCGTCTGCACCTAGAGCCACTATGAGCTATCCCTCCGACCACTATGCAGGCTACTAACGGTGATTACCAAGTTAGGTAAAAATCCTAAGCTTGGGGGAGTACGTATTTCCACCAACATTAGATTCATGTTCACACATTTCATTCCAATTATCGATGTCCACACTTTTTCATTGTATTATACAAGCTAGAATTATGTTCTCGCTTTCTTCGTGTGTGTTTGAAAAACTTTGACAAAATTCAAAAATATTTCCTTCTCCTTTTCTGTTTTTCTTTCTAGCATAGTTAGTTGTAGTGTTAAAAACAAAACCCAAAAAGATTTCTTGATTCTTCTTTTGCTTGTTGGGAGCTTTCCCGTGTAAATAGTTTTTCTTGTTTTTTTGTTTTTTCCTTTTAATTTCCTTTCCTCTAGAAAAAACTAAAAACTCTAAAAATATTTCAGTGTGTTTCTATGAATTTCTTTTTTGTTTATTGAGTCATACTGAGGAGAAGACCATGATGAAAGTGTTGACTGGCTCTCATATGCATTATTGTTGATCTAACAAAGAGCCATATTACCTTGTCTTCTCCTCTGAATAAAATGTTTGCAGATTCCAGCTTAGTCCACGAGCCTCTTGCACTACTATTATTTTCATATCGTTCAGTCACGCAAGTGAAAGGCAATAATGATGATATTTGATGAACTAGCTGTGGCAGAGAGAAATGAGTATGAACTCAACTTGTTCTGTTTTTGTAAATATGTTTAACCTAGTATCCATAATTCAGCCTATTATGATCAAACATGTTTGCAATGACAATTAGAGATTATAGTTTCTTATGCCATGCTTAAGTAGCTAGGAGTGGATAATGATTAATCTTGGATGTCAACATTGTGTTAAAATGATTTTGATGTAGTATGATGATATGGTATCCTCCACTGAATGTTCGAGTGGCTTGACTGGGCACATGTTCATGCATGTAGTTGAATCAAAACTAACATAGCCTCTATTATATTTATGTTCATGGTGTTCATATCCTACTCATGCTAGTATCCAATCTCTCCCTAATAATAAAGCACAGATTGACTTTGTCGGATTCACCATCACAATACGCTTCTGCCTGTGGTTTTACGCTTCCAGTTTTTTGAATTTAAAACATATTTGAGGTGGTACTAAATTTTCGTCCATTTCGTATTCGTCCGTCGTACGTCAGAATCTATCGATCGATAGCTACGCTATTAGGCCTTATGGGCTGGCAGCCACGTCCTGGTTTGCCAAGGAAAAAAATAGCCAGCTTATACCAAAATAAAATTCCAATAAAAGCCAAAGTCGAACCCTGCTAGCTCGACCATAACTACGTGCCACAAACCATCTCATCTATCCAATATTCATGTACACTGATATTTTCTATTGTCTACCAACCGGTCGAGCAATGATTCCTCACATTATTAGTCCCACATCGCTCCTTCAAAACAATTTTCATCAATTTTTATACAGTAGAGAGTGGCCCAGAATAGATATATGAGCAAGACGCCTAAAAAGGACCGGAAATTAAAGGAAAGATGAATTTACAAGGAGTGAATTGTGCATGCTCCAAATTAAGGCAGCTTGATTTCAGGAGGTATTAAAGGACGCTAAATTTCAGGAGTAAAAAAGGAATTGAGGCTCTCTTGGTTATTTAAATTAAAGGAAGGGTCGAATTCAGAAGGGATGTGTACGCTACAAATTAAAGGAAACGGCATGACACATGGATTTGGAATAAAAAGAAATTGTCCCTGCACTACCGCCAGCTATACAAAAGGACTCGCTTCAGCATTGTCGCCATCAAAACAGGGCAAACACCTGAAAATTGATGATGTATTGGACTAGCTATCATCAATTTTTCAAGGAAATTGATGGTGGCAAAATCTATGCGCTTGCCACTATGTTTCTTGGGTTCCTGCATCCAGAAACTGTTGGTCATGTGCTAAACACTGATAATATTGATTGACATAAGGCAGGAAAGGGATAAGATGACAGATGAATGGATGGTGACGGTGTTCGAGATGCTTAGTTTATCAAAGTCCCTACATGGCATTCTTCTTGTGGGGTCTACATGGCATTGTTCTTTTGATGACAAATCTCTCCTTCTCTACAGAACATTTCTCCTTCTCAATAAGAAGTAATCTCATATTTCTCTTTCTTTGCAGAAAGTAACCTCCCTGTGGTAAAATTTTTTTGCTTTTCCTTGACGAAAAAAATAAAACTATTTGGTAATATCAATTTCTTAGTAAGGTAAACCGTCCGCAACATGCCAAATATGTGGATTTATTTCATGTGAACACTGGATGATTTTATTCCCTTTTTGCTAACTTGACATACGACATCTTCACAAAATCATTTCTGGTAACTTCAATTGAATAGCAGTGCTGCTATGCACATGATGGTTTCAGACGATTTGTGCACGATAGTGCATATCCGTTCGTTCATCTGTATCATCAAAGGGTAGCAGACGGCCAGCACTCCCACCGTGAAGCTGTTGTGCATGCCTTTGTCGTCTGCCAAGCAATTTCGATTGAATAGTTCTCCTAGATTTTTCAGCAATTTCATCTCATCCGGTAGTTTGATAGTTTTTTTAGACTAAAAACAATCTTATGATATTTATTTCTATTCCAAAAAAGTTAATTTGTGTAGCAGACTGAAAACAATTGGATGTTGATGTAATGGTGGTCTGAGATTATTGAGAGTGAGCACATGCGCATGCGTATGGGTGCTTTCTACTAGTACTAACTCCGTAATTAAAACAAGATCTCATCTTCATAAAACTAGCAAAGGTGTCGATGGTAGGAAGAAGACATGACGTGACTTTTTGAAGTTCACCATCCAATCCAAGCATCATAAAAGATAAGCCTTACTACTCAAAAACCTATTAATAATTTTTAGGGGAATTAAATCATTTATCACACACAAAAATAATTGACTAGTTAGCATCTGACCTAATAAAATTGAGCTGGATATTATTTTCAAAATGGGGTGGTGATGAAATAGAGAGGTGCACATTCATGAGGTCTTAAGCAATGCTTGCTAGTGATGTGTGATATTGTTTTTCTCCCGTTGCAACACACGGGCATGTTTTGCTAGTGTTACTTATGCATAATGCATGTTCAAGACCGTTTTCGCTCTCTAGCTGGCCGCTTCTCAACCAAATTGCTAGCCTTCGCCTGTACTAAGCAGAATTACTGCTTGTGCATCAAAATCCTGAAACCCAAGTTATTCCAGATGAGTCCACCATACCTACCTATATGCGGTATTACCCTGCCGTCCTAAGTAAATTTGCATGTATCACCTCTAAAAACTTCAAATAAATATCTTTTTTCTATGACTGGATTGTTCATAGAGCGACAAGTGTAGTCAGTATCTTCCATGGTAAGCGGGTTATTCTTATGATGAGTGTTTATTCACTCGTCCTTGCATGAGAGGGGCAGTAATAGGGATTCCTTGTCCCGAATTCAAATTGCAAATAATGAAGCAAAACTCCCCAGGGACTGTTGTTGGTATGGACGGTACCCGTGGATTCGGATCAGCCATGGAGTGTGTTGGTTGGTGGAGGGGGAGTAAACCTTTACTTTTATCGCTTGGAAACCGCCACTAATGTGTTTAGCATGGAAGATACCGATAACGAATGGTCACGAAATAAATAAGAAGGGTGCATTTCTAAAATTTTCATTTACCTCTGTTTTAAAAACTTGAGTTATGGCACCACTACAAATCACCGCTTCCCTCTATGAAGGAACTATCTATTTACTTTTATGTTGTGTCATCACCTTCTCAAATAAGCGCCAGAATCTGAGAGCACTATTGTCATCCTCATGCATTGTGTGTAGCAAATGTTGGGTGCATCATGACTGGATCTTTTCTACCATGAATTAGGCTAACAAGATACCACTATTGTCATATTATATCATAGTTGTTTTGACAAAGTGTTGCTGTTTGAGATATTTTATTATTGCTTGCTAGTTGATTATGTCATAGATATGAGTTAATATAATTTTTAAGAATTATTGTCAACATGGTTAGTCATGATCTTAGCTGAAATCCTGGGTGCTACTTAAGCTTATTTATGTAAACAAGAGAAAAATAGTTCGTAAAAAATTTATTTTTCACTTTTCAGTTTATCAACTGATTTTCTTGAGGACAAGCAAAGGTTCAAGCTTGAGGGAGTTGATACGTCTCCGTCGTATCTACTTTTCATAACACCTTTCCTCTTCTTTTGTACTCTAATTTTCATGATTTGGTTGAAACTAACCCGGACTAACGATGTTTTCAGCGGAACTACCATGGTGTTGTTTTTGTGCAGAAATGAAAGTTCTCGGATTGGAATGAAACTTTGTGAGGATTTTTTATACAATGAAAGATAATTTTTGGAGTCAAGAACCACCGGAACGGGGCACCTGGGTGAGCACAACCCACCAGGGCGCGTGATGAGGCTTGAACTACGTCGGTATTTCCCCAAAGAGGAAGGGATGTAGCACAACTACAGTAGGTATTTCCCTCAGTGATGAGACCAAAGTTATCAAACCAGTAGGAGAACCACGCAACACCACGTAAAAAGCTCCTGCACACAAAGAACAGATACATGCAACCCAACATAAGAGAGGGGTTGTCAATCCCTCACGGGTAAAAAGATGGGTAAAATTGTAGTAGATTGGATAAACAGATCTCGCGGGAACACGAGATAAAATAAATAATAATAAATTGCAGCAAGGTATTTTTGTATTTTTTTGAATTAATAGATCTGAAAATAAAAGCAAATAAAAATATATCGCGAAGGCAAATATAATAGAGAAGAGATCCGGGGGCCGTATATTTCACTAGTGGCTTCTCTCGAGAAAAATAGCATACGGTGGGTAGACAAATTATTGTTGGGCAATTGATAGAACTTCAAATAATCATGACAATATCTAGGCAAATGATCATTTTATAGGCATCACGTCCAAGATTAGTAGACTGTCTCCTGCTTGCATCTACTACTATTACTCCACACATCGACCACTATCCAGCATGCATCTAGTGTATTAAGTTCATGGAGAAACAGAGTAATGCAATAAGAACGATGACATGATGTAGGCAAAATCTATTTATGTAGAAATAGACCCCATCTTTTTTATCCTTAAAGCAACGATACAGACATGTCGGTTCCCCTTCCTGCACTTGGATCAAGCACCATAAGACCGAACCCATCACAAAGCACCTCTTCCCATGGCAAGAAAAATCAATCTAGTTGGCCTAACTAAACCAAATATCCGAAGAAGAACTACGAGGCTTTAAGTAATCATGCATATAAGAGATAAAAAGACTCAAATAACTTTCATGGATAAAAACATAGATCTGATCATAAACTCAAAGTTTATCGGATCCCAACAAACACACCACAAAAGAGTTACATCAAATAGATCTCCAAGAGACCATTGTATTGAGAATCAAAAGAGAGAGAGGAAGCCATCTAGCTAATAACTACGGACCCGTAGGTCTACGATGAACTACTCACGCATCATCGGAGAGGCACCAATGAGGATGATGAACCCCTCTGTGATGGTGTCTTGATTGGATCTGGTGTTTCTGGAACTAGCGGCAGCTGGAATTGATTTTCATCGTCTCCCCTAGTGTTTCTGGAATATTTGGGTATTTATAGAGCAAAGAGGCGGTGCAGGAGGCCATCAAGGTGGGGAAAACCCACCTGGGCATGCTTCTTTGGCCCACTAGATGTCTTCTGGTCCAATGAAAAATTATAGATACGTTGGAGATGTATCAGCATATCCAAGCTTAATTACTGCTCGTCCTTGAGTAGGTAAATGATAAAAACAGAATTTTTGATGTGGAATGATGCCTAACATGCAATCACATATTCTTTTCTTTTTAGCATGGACATATGGACTTTTATATGATTCAAAGCAATAGTATAGTTTTGACATGAAGATTTTAATACTCAAGCATATCAACAAGCAACCATGTCTTTCAAAATATCAACACTAAATCAAGTTATCCCTAGCCCATTATGCTCAATCATTGATCCATTCATGAAACACACTTGCATATTAGCTATACCAAATGTTCAAGTATGATCATAGTGCCCCCTTAGTTGATGCTTTATAAGAGAAGATGGAGACTCAAATAAAAATAAAAATTGCATAAAGTAAATTGAAAGGCCCTTCGCGGAGGGAAGTAGGGATTTGTAGAGGTGCCAGAGCTCAAAGCAAAAAAGATAGAGATAAAAACATTTTGGGTGGCATGCTTTTCCTCAACGAAAATGATCGAATAGTTCCCAATACTTTCCATGCTAGATATATCATAAGCGGTTCCCAAACAGAAAATAAAGTTTATTGCTTTTTCCACCATACTTCCACTTTGCATGGCTAACCGTATCCACAGGTGCCTTCCATACTAACACTTTCCAAGGAAATTATTATTTGACAACATAAAGTAAATATATTTTTCATTTCGGGAATGGGCATCCCTAATACCTTTGTCGTACTCTCGTGTAATAACAAGTGAATAAACACTCATCTTGAGAATAACACATCTAGCATGGAAATATATCAGCCACTGGTACCCCCTACCATTTCATGAGCAGTACAAGCACACAAAAGAGAAATTTATTTTGAAAATGAGAGATGGCACATACAATTTGCTTAGAACGACAAAAGAATACCGCATATAGGTAGGTATAGTGGACTCATATGGCAAAACTGGTTTAAGGATTTTGGATGCACAAGTAGTGATCATATTTAGTGCAAATGAAGGCTAGAAAAAGATTGAGAAGCATCCAACCAAGAAACGAAAAAAATCTCATAAGAGAGCATTAAGCATAACAAACACCAAATAATGCACCACAAGTAGGATGTCATTTCACTGCATCACTATTGACTTTCATGCTTGCATAGGGAATCACAAACCTTAACACCAATATTCTTACTAAAGCATAACTACTCATCAACATGACTCACGTATTATATCATCATATCACAAAACTATTACAAGGAATCAAGTTTATTTTGTCCAATGATTTAGTGAAAGTTTTTTTTTATTATATCCCTCTTGAATATCTATCACTTTGGGACTAATTTTGTATGTTGCTTTTGATATCTCAAACAAATCTAAGTGAAGAACATGAGCATAAAAATTTTCTTCTCTCAAAATAATTTAAGTGAAGCAAGAGAGTATTTCTTAAAAATTTCAAATAAATTAAGTGAAACACGAGATCATTTCTTCAAAAATACTAAAGCACACCATGCTCAAAAAGATATAAATGAAGCACTAGAGCAATTCCATAGCTCATACAAATTTAAGTGAAGCATAGAGAGTAATTCTAACAAGTCATAGCATAATTTTTGCTCTCTCAAATAGGTGTGTCCATCAAGGATTCATGACACAAAATAAAAAACAAAACAAGCAAAGACTCAAAACATACAAGACGCTGATGTCTACTACACAACCTTCTTCTTGTAGACATTGTTGGGCCTCCAAGTGCAGAGGTTTGTAGGACAGTAGAAAATTTCCCTCAAGTGAATGACCTAAGGTTTATCAATCCGTGGGAGGTGTAGGATGAATATGGTCTCTCTCAAACAACCCTGCAACCAAATAACAAAGAGTCTCTTGTGTCCCCAACACACCCAATACAATGGTAAATTGTATAGGTGCACTAGTTCGACAAAGAGATGGTGATACAAGTGAAATATGGATGGTAGATATAGGTTTGTGTAATCTGACAATATAAAAACAGCAAGGTAGCAAGTGGTGAAAGTGAGCATAAATGGTATTGCAATGCTAGGAAACAAGGACTAAGGTTCATACTTTCACTAGTGCAAGTTCTCTCAACAATAATAACATAACTGTATCATATAACTATCTTCAACATGCAACAAAGAGTCACTCCAAAGTCACTAATAGCGGAGAACAAAGGAAGAGATTATTGTAGGGTACGAAACCACCTCAAAGTTATCCTTTCTGATCGATCTATTCAAGAGTCCTTAGTAAAATAACACGAAGCTATTCTTTCCATTCGATCTATCATAGAGTTCGTACTAGAATAACACCTTAATACACAAATCAACCAAAAACCTAATGTCACCTAGATACTCCAATGTCACCTCAAGTATCCATGGGCATGATTATACGATATGCATCATACAATCTCAGATTCATCTATTCAACCAACAAAAAGAACTTCAAAGAGTGCCCCAAAGTTTCTACCGAAGAGTGAAGACGAAAACGTGTGACAACCCCTATGCATAAGTTCACAAGGTCACTGAACCCGCAAGTTGATCACCAAAACGTACATCAAGTAGATCAATTGAATATCCCATTGTCACCACAGATAAGCACATGCAAGACATACATCAAGTGTTCTCAAATCCTTAAAGACTCAATCCGGTAAGATAACTTCAAAGGGAAAAATCAGTCCATTAAAAGAGAGTAGAGGGGGAGAAACATCATAAGATCCAGCTATAATAGCAAAGCTCGCGATACATCAAGATCGTGCCAAATCAAGAACACGAGAGAGAGAGAGAGAGATCAAACACATAGCTACTGGTACATACCCTCAGCCCCGAGGGTGAACTACTCCCTCGTCGTCATGGAGAGCGCCGAGATGATGAACATGGCCACCGGTGAGGGATCCCCCCTCCGGCAGGGTGCCGAAACAGGGTCCCGATTGGTTTTTGGTGGCTACAGAGGCTTGCGGTGGCGGAACTCCTGATCTATGGTGCTCCTGGATGTTTTGGGGGTATATGGGTATATATAGGAGGAAGAAGTAGGTCGGTGCAGGTGCAAGGGGCCCACAAGGGTGGGGGGTGTGCCCAGGGGGGCAGGTGCGCCTCCCTTCCTCGTGGCCTCCTTTCTTCTTTCTTGATGTCCACTGCAAGTCATCTGGATCACGTTTGTTCCAAAAATCACTCTCCCAAAGGTTTCATTCCGTTTGGATTCCGTTTGATATTCCTTTTCTGCGAAACACTAAAATAGGCAAAGAAACAGCAATTTGCACTGGGCCTTCGGTTAATAGGTTAGTCCCAAAAATAATATAGAAGTGTATAATAAAGCCCATTAAACATCCAAAACAAATAATATAATAGCATGGAACAATCAAAAATTATAGATACGTTGGAGACGTATCAAGCATCCCCAAGCTTAATTCCTGCTCGTCCTCGAGTAGGTAAATGATAAAAATAGAATTTTTGATGTGGAATGCTACCTAACATATTTATCAATGTAATCTTCTTTATTGTGGCAAGAATATTCAGATCCATAAGATTCAAAACAAAAGTTTAATATTGACATAAATATAGTAATACTTCAAGCATGCTAACCAAGTAGTCTATGTCTTATCAAAATAACATAGCCAAAGAAAGCTTATCCCTACAAAATCATATAGTTTGGCCATGCTTCATTTTCGTCACACAAAATGCTCCCATCATGCACAACCCCGGTTTCAGCCAAGCAATTGGTTCATACTTTTTAACGCGCTTCAGCCTTTTCAACCCTCACACAATACATGAGCGTAAGCCATGGACATAGCACTATGGGTGGAGTAGAGTATGATGATAGGAATTATGTGAGAAAACAAAAAAGGAGAAAGTCTCACATTGACGTGGCTAATCAACGGGCTATGGAGATGCCCATCAATTGATGTCAATATGAGGAGTAGGGATTGCCATGTAATGGATGCATTAGAGCTATAAATGTATGAAAGCTCAAAAAAAGAAACTAAGTGGGTGTGCATCCAACTTGCCTGCTCATGAAGACCTAGGGCATTTTGAGGGAGCCCATCATTGGCGTATACAAGCCAAGTTCTATAATGAAAAATTCCCACTAGTATAAGAAAGTGACAAAATAAGAAACTCTCTATCATGAAGATCATGGTGCTATTTTGAAGCACAAGTGTGGAAAAAGGATAGTAACATTGTCCCTTCTCTCTTTTTCTCTCATTTTTTATTTGGTCTTCTTTGGCCCCTTTTTTCTCTTTTTTTATTTGGGTTTCTTTGGCCTCTTTTTTTCTCTCTTTTTTTATTTCGTCCGGAGTCTCATCCCGACTTGTGGGGGAATCATAGTCTCCATCATCCTTTCCTCACATTTGACAATGCTCTAATAATGGAAATCATCACACTTCTATTTATTTACAACTCAAGAATTACAACTCAATACTTAGGACAAAATATGACTCTATATGAATGCCTCCGACAGTGTACCAGGACATGCAATGAATCAAGAGTGACATGTATGAAATAATTATAAAGGTGGCTTTGCCACAAATACGATGTCAACTACATGATCATGCAAAGCAACATGACAATGATGGAGCGTCTCATGATAAACGGAACGATGGAAAGTTGCATGGCAATATTATCTTGGAATGGCTATGGAAATGCAGTAATAGGTAGGTATGTTGGATGTTTTGAGGAAGATATAAGGAGGTTTATGTGTGATAGAGCGTATCGTATCACGGGGTTTGGATGCACCGGCGAAGTTTGCACCAACTCTCAAGGTGAGAAAGGGCAATGCACGGTACCGTAGAGGCTAGCAAATTGCGGAAGGGTAAGAGTGCGTATAATCCATGGACTCACATTAGTCATAAAGAACTCATATACTTATTGCAAAATTTTATTAGCCCTCGAAGCAAAGTACTACTATGAATGCTCCTAGGGGAAGGGTTGGTAGGAGTTAACCATCGCGCGATCCCGACCTCCACTCAGAAGGAAGGCAATCAAAGAACACCCCATGCTTCAAATTTGTCACACGAGTTCACCATACGTGCATGCTACGTGACTTGTCAACTTTAACAAAAGTATTTATCAATTTCATAATTACCCAACTAGCATGACTCTAACATTACCACCTTTATATCTCAAAACAATTATCAAGTATCAAATTTATCATAGTATTCAATTCACTTTATATGAAAGCTTTTATTATATCCCTCTTGGATGCCTATCATATTAGGACTGAATTCATAACCATAGCAAATTACTATCTTGTTCTAAAGACTCTCAAAATAATATAAGTGAAGCATGAGAGTTCATATAATTCTTCAAAATAAAAACCACCGCCGTGCTCTAAAAGATATAAGTGAAGCACTAGAGCAAACGACAAACTACTCCGAAAGATATAAGTGAAGATCAATGAGTAGTTGAATAATTATGCAACTATGTGAATACTCTCTAACATTTAAGAATTTCAGATCTTGGTATGTTATTCAAACAGCAAGCAAAGAAAATAAAACAAAATGACGCTCCAAGCAAAACACATATCATGTGGTGAATAAAAATATAGGTCCAAGTAAAGTTACCGATGAACGAAGACGAAAGAGGGGATGCCATCCGGGGCATCCCCAAGCTTAGGCTCTTGGTTTTCCTTGAATATTACCTTCGGGTGCCTTGGTAATCCCAATCTTAGGCTCTTTCCACTCCTTATTCCATAGTCCATCGAATCTTTACCCAAAACTTGAAAACTTAACAACACAAAACTCAACAGAAAACTTGTAAGCTCCGTTAGTATAAGAAAAATAAATCACCACTTAGGTACTGTTGTGAACTCATTCTAAATTCATATTGGTGTAATATCTACTGTATTCCAACTTCTCTATGGTTCGTACCCTCCGACACTATTCATAGATTCATCAAAATAAGCAAACAACACATAGAAAACAGAATCTTTGGAAAGCAGAACAGTCTGTAGTAATCTGTATCATTAGAATACTTATGTAACTCCAAAAATTCTGAAATAACTTTGTGGACCTGAGGAATTTTTCTATTAATCATATGCAAAAATAATCAACCTAAAAGCACTCTCCAGTAAAACATGGCAGCTAATCTCGTGAGCGCAAAAGTTTCTGTTTTTTATAGCAAGATCACATAGACTTCATCCAAGTCTTCCCAAAGGTTCTACTTGGCGCAAACACTAATTAAAACATAAAACCACATCTAAAAAGAGGCTAGATGAATTATTTATTACTAAACAGTAGCAAAAAGCCAAGAACAAAAATAAAATTGGGTTGCCTCCCAACAAGCACTAAAGTTTAACGCCCCTAGCTAGGCATGATGATTTCAATGATGCTCACATAAAAGATAAGAATTGAAACATAAATAGAGCATCATGAAGAATATGACTAGCACATTCAAGTCTAACCCATTTCCTATGCATAGGGATTTTGTGATCAAAAAATTTATGGGAAGAAAATAATCAACTAGCATAGGAAGGCTAAACAAGCATAACTTCAAGACTTTAAGCACATAGAGAGGAAACTTGATATTATTGCAATTCCTACAAGCATATATTCCTCCCTCATAATAATTTTCAGTAGCATCATGAATGAATTCAACAATATAACCATCACATAAGGCATTCTTTTCATTATCTACAAGCATAGAAAATTTACTACTCTCCACATAAGCAAATTTCTTCTCATGAATAGTAGTGGGAGCAAACTCAAGAAAATAATTATCATGTGAGGCATAATCCAATTGAAAACTAAAATCATGATGACAAGTTTCATAGTTATCATTATTCTTAATAGCATACAAGTCATCAGAATAATCATCATAGATAGCAACTTTGTTATAATCAATTGGAACCTCTTCCGAAATAGTGGATTCATCACTAAATAAAGTCATGACCTCTCCAAATCCACTTTCATAATTATCACAATAATATTCAACATCCTACAAAATAGTGGGATCATTACTTCCTAAAATTGACACTCTTGCAAACCCACTTTCATCAATATAATCATCATAAATAGGAGGCATGCTTTCATCATAATAAATAAATATTCTCATCAAAACTTGGGGGACTAAACATATCATCTTCCTCAAACATAGCATCCCCAAGCTTGTGGCTTTGCATATCATTAGCATCCTGGGTATTCAAAGAATTCATACTAACAACATTACAATCATGCTCATCATTCACATATTTTATGCCAAACATTCTATGTAATTCTTCTTCTAGTACTTGAGCACAATTTTCCTTCCCATCATTTTCACGAAACACATTAAAAAGATGAAGCATCTGAGGCAACCTTAATTCCATTTTTTGTAGTTTTATTTTATAAACTAAACTAGTGATAAAATAACAAACTAAAAGATTCGATTGCAAGATCTAAAGATATACCTTCAAGCACTCACCTCCCCGGCAACGGCGCCAGAAAAGTGCTTGATGTCTACTACACAACCTTCTTCTTATAGACGTTGTTGGGCCTCCAAGTGCAGAGGTTTGTAGGACAGTAGCAAATTTCCCTCAAGTGAATGACCTAAGGTTTATCATTCCGTGGGAGGCGTAGGATGAAGATGGTCTCTCTCAAACAACCCTGCAACCAAATAACAATGAGTCTCTTGTGTCCCCAACACACCAATACAATGGTAAATTGTATAGGTGCACTAGTTCGGCGAACAGATGGTGATACAAGTGCAATATGGATGGTAGATATAGGTTTTGGTAATCTAAAAATATAAAAACAGCAAGGTAGAAAGTGGTGAATGTGAGCGTAAATGGTATTGCAATGCTAGGAAATAAGGCCTAAGGTTAACACTTTCACTAGTGCAAGTTCTCTCAACAATAATAACATAACTGTATCATATAACTATCTTCAACATGCAACAAAGAGTCACTCCAAAGTCACAAATAGCGGAGAACAAAGGAAGAGATTATTGTAGGGTACGAAACCACCTCACAGTTATCCTTTCTGATCGATCTATTCAAGAGTCCTTAGTAAAATAACACGAAGCTATTCTTTCCATTCGATCTATCATAGAGTTCGTACTAGAATAACACCTTAATACACAAATCAACCAAAAACCTAATGTCACCTAGATACTCCAATGTCACCTCAAGTATCCATGGGCATGATTATACGATATGCATCATACAATCTCAGATTCATCTATTCAACCAACAAAAAGAACTTCAAAGAGTGCCCCAAAGTTTCTACCGAAGAGTGAAGACGAAAACGTGTGACAACCCCTATGCATAAGTTCACAAGGTCACTGAACCCGCAAGTTGATCACCAAAACGTACATCAAGTAGATCAATTGAATATCCCATTGTCACCACAGATAAGCACATGCAAGACATACATCAAGTGCTCTCAAATCCTTAAAGACTCAATCCGGTAAGATAACTTCAAAGGGAAAAATCAGTCCATTAAAAGAGAGTAGAGGGGGAGAAACATCATAAGATCCAGCTATAATAGCAAAGCTCGCGATACATCAAGATCGTGCCAAATCAAGAACATGAGAGAGAGAGAGAGATCAAACACATAGCTATTGGTACATACCCTCAGCCCCGAGGGTGAACTACTCCCTCGTCGTCATGGAGAGCGCCAAGATGATGAAGATGGCCACCGGTGAGGGATCCCC
The DNA here is from genome assembly GCF_002162155.2 of Triticum dicoccoides. Lineage (NCBI taxonomy): Eukaryota > Viridiplantae > Streptophyta > Magnoliopsida > Poales > Poaceae > Triticum > Triticum dicoccoides. The sequence continues at coordinate 784,796,054 of NC_041383.1, forward strand.
CCTCCGGCAGGGTACCGAGACAGGGTCCCGATTGGTTTTTGGTGCCTACAGAGTCTTGCGGAGGCGGAACTCCCGATCTATGGTGATCCTGGATGTTTTCGGGGTATATGGGTATATATAGGAGGAAGAAGTAGGTCAATGGAGCTGCGAGGGGCCCACAAGGGTGTGGGCCGTGCCCAAGGGGGCAGGCGCGCCTCCCTGCCTCGTGGCCTCCTTGCTTGTTTCTTGATGTCCACTCCAAGTCATCTGGATTACGTTTGTTCCAAAAATCACTCTCCCGAAGGTTTCATTCCGTTTGGATTCTGTTTGATATTCCTTTTCTGCGAAACACTGAAATAGGCAAAGAAACAACAATTTGCACTGGGCCTTCGGTTAATAGGTTAGTCCCTAAAATAATATAAAAGTGTATAATAAAGCCCATTAAACATCCAAAACACATAATATAATAGCATGGAACAATCAAAAATTATAAATACGTTGGAGGCTTATCAGACGGTCCAAGCAAAACTCATGATATGTGACGAAAAAATATAGCTCCAATTAAAATACCGATGGTCTTTAGAAGCAAGAGGGGATGCCACTCGGGCATCCCCAAGCTTAGCTTCTTGCTTCTCTTTAGATAATAGCTTGGGATGCCATGGTAATCCCCAACCTTAGGCTCTTCTTACTCCTTATTCCTACATCCGTCATAATCTCACCCAAAACTTGAAAAACTTCAATCACACAAAACTCAACAAAACCTTCGTGAGATCCCTTAATATAAGAAAGCAAATCACTCTATAAGTACTGTTGCAGACCCATTCATATTTTATTTTTGCATTATATCTATTGTATTCCAACTTTGCTATGGCTCAAACCCCTCAAAAGAGTCCATAGATCAATCAAAATAAACCCACAACGTAAAGAAAACATAATCTGTCAAAAATAGAATAGTCTGTAGCAATCTGAATATTTTCAATACTTATGTAACTCCAAAAGTTCTGAAAAATTAGGACAATGTGGCAATTTGTATATACATCTTCTGCAAAACGAATTAGTATTTTATCATGCTTCTGTTAAAATTGAGAATTATTTTCGTGAGCGCAAAAGTTTCTGTTTTTCAGCAAGATCAAATCAACTATCAACCAACATGGTCCCAAAGGCTTTGCTTGGCACAAACACTAATTAATACACAGAAAAAACACAATAATAATAGTAGCATAATTTTTCAAACACTTAAGAACAGAAAGAAAAAGACAAAAATAAATTATATGCATTGGGTTGCCTCCCAACAAGCTCTTTCTTTATAGCCATTAAGATAGGCTTGAGATTTCAATGATGCTCACATGAAAGATAATAACTGAAACACAAAGAGAGCATGATGAAACATGTCACAAACACATTTAAGTCTAGTTCTCTTCCTATGCATATGCATTTTATAAGATAACAGATTATAAAGACAAGAAGAACCTAGCATATGCAAGGAAGGAGAAGGAAATGGTAGCAATCTCAACATGAAGAGAGGTAATTTAGTAACATGAAAATTACATGTAGGATCATAATAATTGAAACACAACGACCATATTTTCCTCTCTCATAATAATTACATGTAGGATCATAATCCAATTCAACAATATAACTATCACATAAAATATTCTCTTCATAATCCACATGCATGCAAAGTTGACACTCTTCCAAAATAGTGGGATTATCATCAAATAAAGGCATGACCTCTCCAAGCCCACTTTTATCAAAAATTTCATAAGATTGAACACTCTCCAAATATGTGGGATTATTTTTACCTAAAGTTGACGCTCTTCCAAACTCACTATTATTGCAAACATTATTATCAATATCATATTCATCATGAGGCTGAAATAAATTTTCAAGATCATAAGAAACATTATCACCCCAATCATGATCATTGCAATAAGTTGTAAACATATCAAAATTAGCATCCCCAAGCTTGGGTTTTGCATATTATTGGCACAATTGACATTGATAGAATTTATAATAACATTGCAATCATGCTTTTGACTCAAGGAACTATCGTGAATCACTTCATAAATTTCTTCTTTTAGCACGTCATCACAATTTTCAGATTCATAAATCTCAAGCAAAACTTCATAAAGATAATCTAGTGAACTCAATTCACTATTGGTTGGTTCCTCATAATTGGATCTTTTAAAAATATTAGCCAATGGATGAGGATCCATATGAAGAAATTTTTAGCAAGCGAAGATGCAAGCAAATAGAAGACACATGGCACACGAGCAAAGAAGAGACCTGGCAAGAAAACGGCGAACAAAAAACAGGGCGAATAAAACGAATTTTTTTTGTGAAGTGGGGGAGATGAAAACGAGAGGCAAATGGAAAATAATGTAAATTGCAAGGAGATGAGATTTGTGATTAGGAACTTGGTAGATGTTGATGATGTCTCCCCGACAACGGCGCCAAAAATTCCTTTTGATTGCGGCTTGAACTACGTCGGTATTTCCCCAAAGAGGGAGGGATGATGCCGCATAGCTACGGTAGGTATCTCCCTCAGTGATGAGATCAAGGTTATCCAACCAGTAGGAGAACCATGCAACACCACGTAAATAGCTCTTGCACACAAATAACAAATACTTGCAACCTGATGTAAGAGAGGGGTTGCCAATCCCTCACGGCTAAAAAGATGGGTAAAAATTGTAGTACAATGGATAAATAGATCTCACGGGAACATGAGATAAAATAAATAATATTAAATTGCAGCAAGGTATTTTTTGTATTTTTGGATTAATAGATCTGAAAATAAAAGAAAATAAAAATATAACGTGAAGGCAATTATAATAAAGAACAGACCCGGGGGCCTTAGATTTCACTAGTGGCTTCTCTCGAGAAAAATAGCATACGGTGGGTAACAAATTACTATTGGGCAATTGATAGAACTTCAAATAATCATGACGATATCCAGGCAATGATCATTATATAGGCATCATGTCCAAGATTAGTAAACCAACTCCTGCCTGCATCTACTACTATTACTCCAAACATTGACCGCTATCCAGCATGCATCTAGTTTATTAAGTTCATGGAGAAATGGAGTAATGCAATAAGAACGATGACATGATGTAGACAATATCTATTTATGTAGAAATAGACCCCATCTTGTTATCCTTAATAGCAACAATACATACGTGTCGGTTCCCCTTCTGTTACTGGGATCAAGCACCATAAGATCGAACCCATCACAAAGCACCTCTTCCCATGGCAAGAAACATCGATCTAGTTGGACTAACTAAACCAAAGATTCAAAGAAAAAATACGAGGCTATAAGTAATCATGCATATAAATCAAAAGATTCAAATAAGTTTCATGGATAAAAACATAGATCTGATCATAAACTCAAAGTTCATCAGATCCCAACAAACACACCACAAAAAGAGTCACATCAAATAGATCTCCAAGAGACCATTGTATTGAGAATCAAAAGAGAGATAGGATCCATCTAGCTACTAACTACAGACCCGTAGGTCTATAATGAACTACTCACGCATCATCGAAGAGGCACCAATGAGGATGATGAACCCCTCTATGATGGTGTCTAGATTGGATCTGTGGTTTCTGGAACTTGCAGCGACTGGAATTGATTTTTGTCGACTCCCCTGGGTTTTCTAGAATATTTGGGTATTTATAGAGCAAAGCAGCGGTGCAGGAGGCCACCGAGGTGGGCACAACCCACCTGGGCACGCCTGGGCCTCCAGGCGCGCCCTGGTGGGTTGTGCTCCCCTCGGAGCCACCCTCTGGTGCTTCTTTGGCCCAAAATGTGTCGTCTGGTCTAGAAAAAATCTCCAATAAGTTTTTCTGCAGTTGGACTCGTTTGGTATTGATTTTCTACGAAGTAAAAACAAGCGAAAAATAGCAACTGGCACTGGGCACTCTGTCAATAGGTTAGTCCCAAAAAATGATATAAAGTTGCTATAAAATGATTGTCAAACATCCAAGAATGATAATATAATAGCATGGAACAATAAAAAAAATATAGATATGTTGGAGAGGTATCAGCGCGCCCTCCTCCAGGCGCGCCCTGGTGGGTTGTCCCCACCTGGTGGCCCCGCAGACCTCAACCCTGATACTATAAAATCACATTTTCGGAGAAAAAATTAGGGAGAAAGAATTATCATGTTTCACGAGACGGAGCCGCCGCCACCTCCTGTTATTCATCGGGAGGACAGATCTGGGGTCTGTTTGGGTCTCCGGAGAGGGGGATCTTCGATCTTCGTCGTCACCAACCCTTCTCCATCGCCAATTCCATGATGCTCCCCACCAGGACTGAGTAATTCCTTCGTAGGCTCGCTGGTCACTGAGGAGTTGGATGAGATTCATCATGTAATCGAGTTAGTTTTGTTAGGGCTTGAGCCCTAGTATCCATTATGTTCTGAGATAGATGTTGCTATGACTTTGCCATGCTTAATGCCTATCACTTTGGGACCGGGTGCCATGATTTTAGATCTGAACCATTTATGATATCACCATTATATCTATGTTCTAGATCTGATCTTGCAAGTTATAGTCACCTACTACGTGTTATGATCCGCAAACCCCGGAGTGACAGAAGTCGGGATACTTTCTGGTGATGACCGTGGTTTGAGGAGTTCATGTATTCACTATGTGTTAATGCTTTGTTCCATTCTCTTTAAAAAGGAGGCCTTAATATCCCTTCCAATAGGACCTCGTTGTCACGGGAGGGTAGGAAAAAAGATGTCATGCAAGTTCTTTCCATAAGCACGTATGACTATTTACGGAATACATGCCTACATTATATTTATGAACCGGAGCTAGTGCCGCATCGCCCTAGGTTATGACTGTTATATAATGAATATCATCCAACAAATTCACCGATCCAATGCCTATGAATTTCTCTTATATTATTACTACTAAGTTACTACTGCTACTGTTACTATTGCACTTGCTACAAAATCATTGCCATCACTGTTACCGTTACTATTGCTGTTGCTACTACTATCAAAACTATCATACTACTTTGATACTGATCACTTTGTTGCAGATAATTAATCTCCAGGTGTGGTTGAATTGACAACTTAGCTGCTAATACTTGCAAATATTCTTTGGCTCCCCTTGTGTCAAATCAATAATTTGGGTTGAATACTCTACCCTCGAAAACTGTTGTGATCCCCTACTTGCGGGTTATCAGTCGGCGTTGGACATGCCCTTAGACACTCTTTTTAGAAGCAAAACAAATGAACTTGAAAGTTTTGACTCTCGACCCCTTATTGGGTTGAGCTTTCCATCTAATGTAATAAATGAAGAAAACACAATAACAAACGCAGCTTGCTGCAACAACATGACAAACAAGAATGCATCACAGAGAGATACAAATTTTACCAATAATGTCATTGTATCACAACATACAAAGTATTAGCTTAACAAAACACTAACACCTTGCTCATCGGTGGGTCCTACTAATACAGTGAGCCAACGTTTCATGATGTAGACACATAAGACCAAAATCACCAATTTGTGTGCATGTATTGTGAAGTTGAAGATATTGTCCTATATGGTATCACAATTGTACAATCCAATAAGAAAGATACCCTGCTAGTGGCTTACCTCACTTGAAAATACTAATGCACCATCACACATCTTAGGATTGGTCAAATCGTTTTGTTTTACTACCTCACATGTTAACCATAAGTGGTATCAACTGTTAATATAAAGCTCACTCGAGACTAGCATCCCAAAAAATCAAGGACCAAATCTTGGAACCTCAAACTTTGAGTCATGGGTAGGTTGCGCCTGAAGCTTTTCATTGCTTGACCCTCATGTCGTCTCTGCACGGAGTTCTCTGGCCTTTCCATATAGGTACATATACAAACCACTGAAAACCAATGTGCTACCTAACAAGCTGCCATATAATAGCAAAAATATATTACTTATGGAACAAAAAAGTATATAAGTGTAAATGTTAAAACAAGAAATGGTCAAGCTATTATATTTGATGTATTTCTAATGAAAATGTTAAACTAAGGGCCAGTTCATTTGGGTGGCTTAAAAAATAAGTTGCCTCTTCCGAGCTTAAAAAATAGTCACCTCCGAAATTTGTTGAGACTTATAATTAGTTATTCCATAATTAGTTTAAAAGACCCAATAAATAAGAGAGATGGCTTATGGTAAAAGTTGGGAAGCAGGTGGCTTATTTTTTAAGCTGCCAAAAGAACTGACCCCAAATCACAACATTCGTTAAGGTACATTTTTTACTCCTTCTATTCCAAACCACTAGATGGCTATAGGGTTGCTACATTTACACAACTCATCAATTATACATAGGGACAGAGCGTGGGAGCATGCTAGGGCCATGCTCCCTTAGCTTTTTTCTCAAACAACCTCCTATTTATTATCTCAAAATAATCTAAATTCTTGTATTTGCCCCCTACAAAATTTTATATCTTCCCATTGCCACCCCCTTTGTATCACATTCCTAGCTTCGTCCTGATTATGCATTCACTAATCATATTGATCACAAGACACGCTTACATGTATGTGCATACATCATGATAAGGACAAATGTATTTAAGCACCATTTTCTTGTAATTTAATAAAATGCACTTTTATATTTGTCACAAGAATGAGCTCACCCTAGGCTATTGTGTCTTCAAGTCAAACTTAATAATTTTGTATAACTTTTTTAGATAATGGTAAGTAAATTTCGAACACACACACCCCAGGGTAGGAACATTATGTCCAATTACAATACATGCATAACTACATATAAGAAAAAGCAAAACCTTTGAATATGAGGTTAGTATTAGAACAAAATACACGTACCTCCCAACCGTGATGCTTTCTCCTAGTAATAATGCCCCAAGAACCATGGTGAAGACAATCGATAATGTGTTGAACATTGGTGAAAAAACAGGGCCGCGCTTTTCCACGGCGTATAGATTCAACCAATAATTGGCGGCTGTGCCAAGTGCAGCCTACGTTCCAAATCAAGTATGGACACATTATTTTCTGTTGTTTCTAACTATAAAGTTAAGAGAAAATATAGAAACAAATGCTTTTTAATATCCAACATCATGAAGTAGTTGGATCTCAAACCATATAGGAAGTCCTTGTAAGCAAGTTTTACAACTTTGAACCGAGTTAAATTTTAACAACGATATGCCCATTGGGCTCCTCGGATTCAAAGGATTTTCATAGGAAATTTGGAGGATTAGAATCCTTAGTAAGTTTTCCTATGTTGGTTATTTATTCATAGGATTGAATCCTATATCTGAATTATTTCTTTGCACTACTTCCCATATGATTTCTAGCATCCACTCAAACCTCTTTGAAATAATACTTTCTTTTTCTACAATGTAATAAAACCAAAATCCTATAGGACTTAGATGGTCTTGACATTCCAAATCTATGTCTTTCCTATTCCCATGTTCTTACAATCCCGTGAATCAAACATTCCTTGATTCTGGTAGCTAGAGTAAAGGTTGAATACACCACAACACCAACCAATCTTGTCCTTAAAAGTTCTCCTATGACTACAATCAGAACCTATCTTGCTTGTGTTGCTTGATTTTTGCTTGGTAAACTAAGATTAGCTTCTACGTATACTGGAGTTATCAGTTAGATTGAACAAAAGTAATGAAAATTCAGGAAATAGCAAGGGATTTTCTAAAACTGAACGTATTCTGGAAAAGACTTACCGAGTAGACAATTGTTAATAGTTGAATGTTCCATCCTACTTGCCAAGCAAGTTTGTCCCTCCTTCAAAATATTCCTATGACACATGTTTGCAAACCACCTAGAACACAAGTCAACATTGATGACCAATGTTTCCATGGGTACACCTTTAAAACCTTCACCTGCATTATTAGAAATTCTTCATTGTTACCGGTCAAGAACAAGGGTAAACAAACTCAAATCATGTTATGCCTATTATGGGAAATCATAGATACAAGCCTTAGTATGAAAACACCATATCATAAATTGAAATACCTATATGGGATACCAAAATGCATAACATATGCAATCACCAAACAAAAGCAAGGTTCCCCTCACATGATGTTGTCCTCCAGCTACTCCATTAGAACTCTTAGTGATGCCTTTTATAACCGGGGTAAAGAGATGCAGTTCCTTTCCATTGTACAGGCTAATCAGCAAAGCCCCACCAAAACATAACAATGCACCAACCACCTTCGCACTGCCCTCGTTGGATTTGAGGCGCAAGCTCTCCACACTGCAAAATATATCTTGAGAGTTGCATTTTTAATATCCAGTAATTAAGGTAAGTAACTAAGTTATTTATACACAGGGATGAAGTTACTAGTAACTATAACTAATTAGTAGACTAGAGCTGGATTTTTTGGCACCTAGCTCTAGTAGATTGGAGGAAAGGAGTTGGAGTATGCTATTGTATGGTGGAGGAAAGGGTTGTTTATTACCCAAGATATATTGACAGGACAACCGTGAAGAGCGGAGTCAAACTTGAGAAGATCACACCGTAGGAGGCGCTTGTGTCATGTAGCCCATAGTAATACATTGCCATAGGCAACGAGTATCTGTACAATGTAAGGATATCACTATAAATATCAATATACCTTATTCCTTAATCACATACTCAAACAAAAAGTAACCAAATCACATTTAACATTTGGTCTATATAATTGACTATGAAATTTTAAACATAAGTTTTGGATCAGCCTGTTAATATTTTATTGTGGTTACGGAGAAATAAAAAAGGCATAAGATATTGGAATAATATGGCACACAATTTTTCCATTTGTTTCGAGGAGCATTTGAAAAGACTTTTAGCATATGGGGGTTGTAGACCAGTCGGGTTCAGTTTAATTTTTGGCATGGAGCCAAAGAGTTGACTAAGTTAGTTGGCTAATGTATGCTTGGTCATCTTCAGACCAACGTATAACCAATTCGCTTGATTGATTTTGATGGGAACATATGATAAGATACACTATATAAGCATTGAACAAAATATAGAGTTACCGGATAAAAACAAAATAATTATTTTATTTTAGTGCAAATGTATATAGGATATTTCATCGAGCGTATATACCCGACAAAAGCATTGATGGAGAGCCACACAAGAGCCTTTGTATCCAATTCTTTCCACTTCCCTCTGCAAATTTATCATACACAATCTTGAGTTAATGGTTAAAAGTTATAGTAGTACTTCCCATGATAATAATTTGTATTGTTAACAAAATTATCGAGAAACAAAATTCTTGACCTTTCGAGGAGTAGGGCAAATGGCAAGATGAAAACGACACCTAGAATGCTTCTATAACAGAGCAATGAGAATACAAACATGCCGCCATCAACTACTACCTTGCCTAATAGTATAGTTCCTGTGTTGATGAGCTCCCCAAGTACCACACAGACAGTTGGTTTCCACCTGCTTCCTGTGCAGCAGTTTCAGTCACAATATTAGATGTAGCGCACATTCCCCGCAAGCAAAAAAAAGCATTTCATCCCAGTTAAAAAAGTAGAACATCGTCAACATTCATACATAAATCTCCATATAGTTGCACCTAGTGGATAAATAGTCTGTTGTGATGCACAGACACAGAAAAGATTTCCATATCCCATGAAGAACGTGTCCGTTACATGGATCTAAGTATCCATTTTTTCATTGAAATAGCATTCACATAATTAGCCATAAACATTTGCAAATATGAGCACAGCAGGAACTAGGACAAAGAGGATATCTACAAGATTGAAAAAAATCGAGCCTTTCCCCCTCCCACGATGCTCCCGCGATCGCCGAGGGGGAAACCCTAGCCGCCGGCCCAGGGCCCTCCTTCCCCTCCTCCTCTCCTCGCCGCCGCCTCGGCGAGCTGACGGGCAAAGCCCGGCCAGCATCGGCGGCGGCGGGGCGTTATACTTCCCCTGCTCGGTTCCTGGTGGCGCGGGCCGTCGGAGTCGGGCGGCGGCGTGGCGCGGGCACGGGGCGTGGCAGCGCGGTGGCAGCAGCTGGCGGCGGAGGCGCGGACTACTAGCGGCCGTGCGAAGGGGCTGTGGGCGTTGGGGGCGGCGCGCGGTTCCTCCTCTCGGTCGGGGTGGTTCGGATCTGGCGCGCGGGCTCGCGGCTCTGCTTCCGGCGGCGGCTGGGCAGGGCCCTGGCACGCGTGGAGGCGGGGTCTGGGCCTTCTCTGCCTGGCCCCCTGGTGGTGGCGCCCCTGCGGTCCTCCGGTCAGGTCCGGCCAGCCCTAGTCTGGTCTTGACGCCAGCAGGGGCGCGGGCTGCGGCGGCAAGGGCCTACCGGCAGCTCGCAGGGGTTGTTGCGCTTGTCGTCGTCGTCGGCATGGTGGTGGTGGTGGTGCGTGCCGGCCGGATTTTGCCTTTTTTCCGGTCGGCGGCGCGGGTTTGGGGCCCCAGCCCGGCGTGGCTGCGGTCCCGGCGATGGGCGGCGGCGAGGAGGTGGCTTCGCCGTGCCGGCTCCATGGCAGCTCGGCGGATTGACTGCGGCGACGGCTGGCTTTCCGGCATCGGCTTGTCTGTTGGCGGCCCGTTTCGACCTTCGACCCTCGTCGTCTGGTTGCTACCTTCGTCGAAGGTTCGCCCATCCCTCGACCACGATCCATCGCTCGTCTCGCGCTCGGCAGTAGGACTGAGTTCGTCTCACGTCCGGCAGCAGGACTGACCTTGTCTCACGGCCGGCAGCAGGACCGACCTCGTCTCGCGCCCGGCAGCAGGATCATGCTCGTCTCGCGCCCGGCACTAGGACCGTGCTCATCTCGCACCCGGCAGCAGGACGTGTCGATGGAGGCCAATTTTGGCCGGCCTCTGGGTGCAGCCCAGGGGTGCGAAAGGCGGTTTCTTTCCGCTCGTATCTTCGGTTGGGGTAGCGGCGGGTCACGGGTGAGGTGGTGTCGAGGTCTTGGATGCTGGGGCGGCGGCCCTGGTGGTGGTGGTTGCGCGGTGCTCTTGGACAAAGCCTGTGCCTTGGTGCTGCCCGGTCACCATGGTTGTGTGGGCGGCGTGGTTGCTGGGGTGTGGCGTTCGGTGGCGGTGATTGCGGGCCGAGGTGAAAACCTGCTCTATCTTCGGACGGACCGGCGGCGGCGAAGATCGTTCCCTTCTTGAAGGCGTCGTCGCGGCTCTCATTGCCCGTCATGCGGCTCCGGGGGAAACTTTGATCCTTGGATCGGGCGGTGGCGGCGCTCCAGCGTCGTATCCTTCCTGAAGGCGCCATCTTGAGCGCATGGTTCGTCATATGTAGCTTCATTTCTTCGGGGCGGTAGTGCTAGGAGTAGTGTTGCTGCGCTCAGCGTCTATGTATCCTGTCTTGGGTGTGTGCATGTGTTGCGGTGGCGTGACGTGTGGTTGTATTGGATGCTTGTGGTTTTGTGCTTTATATATAAAGCGGGGCGAAAGCCTTTTTCGGTAATATGAGCACAGAAAAGCAATGAACTTTCCACTGTATATTTTGTTGAGCTTGCAGAAACTCAAATGAAATTTCCCACTTTATTTAGGTGATCGAGCTGAGCTTGTGAGAATGGATGATATTTCCAAATGTGAGAATTAACTTCTCAAAGGCTGAAATCCAGCTGCTTTCAAGCAAACAAAAAAAAAACTCTGCATCAAACAGAATATGCCTATTACTGATATTGAGCGTGGATTTGGTGAACATGTTGGTTCCACGGAACCCCTTATGAATAGTAAATTCAAAAAAAGGGAAAATAAAAAAGCTGATTTTATTTTCTAACATATCTGGCCGACTGGTATACTCGTGCATGAAGTTTCATGAAGAAATGACATACATGGCATTCTGAGCAAAAATACTAATATATTTGGAAACACTATTTGAATAAAAAGCAAGGTCGGATTGCATTTTTCTTCACTATGGAATACCTCAGAGGTGGCATTCCTTCAAAAAACTTCACACATGAATATGATGGTCAATAAAGTTTGATACCCTAATTTTTCAGCGTTTTTTTTTCTAGTATCTTTTTCAGTTTACTATTGAAGTGGGTGCATGTTGAATAAGAGTATCTACAACCGCACATACCTAATACGAGTTGCCAAACGCCCGCGGCGGCGTTCGAGAGCGTCCGCGGATGGCTACCAGGCATACCCCAAATTTCATCACAAACAACCACAATAGACATATTGGATTATCATTTTCATACAAACTCATGCAACGGCATATGATCTACGCCTACTGCTATCAACTACTAAACTACTAGTCCCCATCATCGGAGATGTTGATGGTGTTGGTGCCGGAGCCGCCAGCCTCGTGGTCATTGCTGGCCGGGCGCACGGCCGGGTCTTCCTCCTCAAGCTCGGTGAAGAGCTCAGCGATTCGCCTCACCTCGTGCTCCTACTCGAAGGACTCGAGGAGGGCCGTTGCTCCGCCATCTTCTCCATCTGGGACCCCTCAAACTCCTCCATGTCGTAGGCCACGTCGAAGAGGCAGAAACCGGATCCGCCTCCGACGACACCTATGGTTCCTCCTCGAACGCATCATCCTCCGTCGGCTCCGGTTCCTCCTTCTCCATGGCAGTGCCGTCCTCATACGGCTCCGCTGCCTCCTCCTCGAACGCGTCCTCCTCCGCCGGCTCTTGTTCCTCCTCCTTCATGGCAGTGTCGTCCTCATCCAGCTCCGCCTCCTCCTCCTTCTCCGTTGGCTCCGGCGAATCCGATGAAGGCCGACAGTGATACGAGCAACACGCCAGGATCGGATCTCCTTCGGCAACTACAAGGTGTGCTCTGGCGTCAATATGGTGTATGTGGTGATCCTCTGGCCGGCCATGTCTAGCGGCTACGACGAGCAAATGAAAGTTGGTGGCGTGGGTGGGAGGGAGATGAAAGGAATGGGACAGGCTAGGGTTGGGTTGCCGCTGTCCGAGTTAAATAGTCAGACTTGCTCCCTCGGGCGGCATTGCTGTAGCGGCGCCACGCGGCATGGAAGGGAAGCAGGCGGCCGTCGGACCAACGGTCTCAGTGTGTCACCAGGTGGGCCCCTGCGGTCAGTCCTACGTGTCGCCCACGTTCGGACGCGTCTGAGCATCCCCATATCTGCCCCAGATATGTGCTAGATACGAGGAGTGCCTGTCAGTCCGGGTATTTGTGCCGGATTTGCTAGACGCGGCTGCGTGGCACTTTCTCGTCCGTCCGGGAAGCCCGCCCGAGTGTTTGGGGCGGGTATGAGGCAGGGACGATTTAAGGGGGGGGAGGGGGGTCTCCCCCCCTATCGATCACGTTGCCCCTTGATAGCGATTAGGTATAGCAGCTTTTTTTGCATACGCAGACGATTTGTGGCTTGTCTCGCCCCCCTGTGGCTCCCATAATCAAAGGCTCAAAGCCCATGAACGACTTGTATTATGCAATTAGTAGTAATCTGTGGGAGAGAATGCCCAAATATGAATAAATAAAAAGCCCAAAATGGAAGAGAAGGACCCAGGCTCAAGACACACGTACTCACGGTAGTTCCATCTCCTCTAATCGCTTCGTTTTCGATCTGCTAGTTCTTGCGATCCGGAACACATGCTCGCTGCAGCCGGCCGCCTTGTAGATCGGCTACCGTCGAGAAGGGAATGCGACAGGGAAGTGCTGCCGCACTGATTCACAGGTGCATTGGCCGGCCGCTCGGATGAGGAAAAAAGGTTAGTTTATTTCAGGATTTGATTAGTTTGTGTCTTAGAGATGTAGAGCGATAGGCATTGAAAACTAACTAGAATTTTCTAGATGGTCTAATTGTGTTTGTGTAGACTTGAAGAGAAAGATAGCTCAATCAATTCATAAAATTTCCAAGCCAATTGGTTCATGGCTTGATGCTCTCAGCTATGTGAACATGACGTCTTCTACCACCTCTCTCATCAACTTCAACTTCAAATCTCTCAAACAAATTGTCTAACATGAATGATCCTTGGTTGATGCACATGAAAATTGGATTAGAATCAATATAGGTACTACTGTGTACCTAATTTTGCTATATTAAATTAAAAAAACTGATCTGCCTTGTCAAAGATGGACAATTTGGTAGTCTTCTTCTAGTATTTACATCAATGAAAACATGATTTCAGTGTAAGCCTTTTTCACGGTTTTATGCCTGGATCGATGCTCATTAGTCTGTA
>NC_041383.1:784810453-784823616 GCF_002162155.2 Triticum dicoccoides
ATGAGGGGCTGGTTGTAGATGCTCTAACAACTTTTAAATGAAGTGTAATAACTGCTACATACACAGTACACTTTATACACATCCAAAGGGACTCTTACCGTGGTCATGGATGGTGGTGTCCTGGCCGTCGACAGCAGTAGCGCACGACACGGTCGTGCCGCGGCCAACGCTGTTTGATGAAATCCAGCTCAAGCCCGTGTCAGCTCCAGTCGTCGGCGGCGGGCGAAGGGCCGGGGAACGCAGCTGGCCGGGCGAGCGTGAGGCAGCGAGGGCGAGGGAAGAGACGGGCAAGGTGGGGGTGAGCTTGGATGCTGCCATGGCAACGGTACGGTGCGTGTGCGTGAGGGGAAGATGACTCGAAACGATGGATCTGGCGGGGTATATATACGTACATATCAAGTGACACAGTAAATACACTAGCCAGTGGATACATGGGTCGAATTAACAGTCGTGGGTCGAACGTGACAGGTTGAATTAGTGGAGTAGTTCATGCATTTTGGGCACGTTTTCGTCCAGAAACCGAACCCCGAGCGCGGGCAAGTGGTAGGTTACAGTGCCCCGTACTTGATTGACACCAAGTCGTTGATCATAGCAGGCGCGCTCATTGTCTGCAGGCACTTGTTACTGTCAAATAGTCCATCACAGTACGTACCTAGCACACGTTGGCGATGGCGGAGGGCGGGGGAGAAGATTCGGCGACCGATCGCAGGGGCGGCTAGTGCATAGCCGCCACCCGCGAATGGTGGCAATTACAGTGACAGATAGTCTGAGCCAGCACGTCGACCAGCCTAGTAATGGTTAACTTGGATCATTCGAGAACAAATTATGAATTTGGCGTTAACCGTTAACGTGGGTTTTCCAACAAGTACAAACGTAGATGTCCACCACACGCACATGTATTCTCCCATGGGGAGTGCTTGATACAACCCCTAAAACGTATAATGGATAGTATGGTCATTTCACATTAGGTATAGGAATACCCACCTGACAACGTACGTCCGCGCGCTACGTCGTGCGCCCGCCGCGTATGCCGCACCCGTCGTTGTACGTACGCCCGCCCGCATACCAGCACCCGTCGCCGTACGTCGCCGCCGTACGCCCGCACGTCTCCACGTTGGCGTCGACAGTTATTGGAGAAAAAAAAAAGACACGGTAGCCGCCGACACCCGCCGTCGAAACCCTGAACCCTAACGCATCCACGCCGCATCCACGTCGGCCCCGACTGCACGAAGTCGCCGTCCCCCGGGTCGCCTCCCAAACAGGCCGCCGTGCGTGCCCCGGCGCCGTTTCCGCTGCCGCCGCGCGTGCCCCGACGCCGTTGCCGCTGCCGCCGCGTTCCATTCCCATCACCCAGATGGCCGTCCACCCGTGATCTACGTCGCCGCCTCCCTTCGCGCACTACGCCTGCTACGACCAGCCATCGTCCTCACGCCGTCGACACCTGCCTCCGCCGGCCAGCAACGTCATGCCGTCATCACGTTCGTCATCGGAGAAAATGGATCCGGCTGAAATCCTCGCCGCCGTGCAAGAGGTTGGTTTGAGACATCGTTGTGCTTGATGAAATAATTGTTTTAGGGATGATGTTACACGGTGTTTGATTGACCTTAGAATTTTTTTAAACATATATAGTTAGAGGAGGAGGGCGATTATGATGGTGATGATTATGGCGAGGACAACGAAACCTCGTCATTGAATATGGATGAACCTGCTGAGGAGAACTACATGAGTTTGGATGAATCTTATAGTGGCAATATAAGTGTGATCAATGTTGATAAAATAAATAAATATGATAAACCGCACGGACAATTACATGTTTTTTTGCATCATGCAACGACATGGCGATGATGATGATGATATGGATATAGATGATTCATTTGCTGAAAGTGCACTCCGGATATGTTTTTAAAAAAATCATAGAAGAAATGACATAATAACCATATGAGCGCTTACATGTATTTTTTTGCAATGTGCGCAGATGGACGAGGACGGGGACTTTGTGAGGAATATTGTGGACGATGAAAGTGACAGGTCCTGAGGGAACTAAGCGCTTGAGAAAGTATCTATGTGCGAGATCTGGGAAACGACAAGCAAAACTTTGTACAATGGAAGGCAGGACCCGCACGCTGAGAGGGGAGACTCGTTGCTTCTGCGATGCGCATATAACTTTGAAACTTGATAAAGAGCGTGACATTTGGTATGTCAGCAGTTTCAGTGATGATCACAGTCATGTTCTAGCTAGACCGGATGAAGTCACGTTTCTTCGGTCTCATAATCAGATAAAAGAATATTAGAAAGCTAAGATCTTAACCATGGCAGGTGCTGGAATCAGGAAACATATGATTTATGATAATCTCGTCAGTAGGTACGGGTCATATGCAAAGGCTGGTTTTGGGAGGAAGAAGCTTTATAACATGTGTTATAGAGAAAAAGTGAAGTTGCTTGCACAAGGTGATGCAGACACTGCCATTGGGATCATGATGACCAGAAAAGAGAGAGATCCAGATTTCTTCTTTGAGCACACCGTCAATGATGAAGGAAGGCTGAAAAACATATTCTGGTGTTATTCTCAATCTCGCCGAGACTATGTTGACTACGGTGATGTGACAGTCTTCGACGGCACATACATGATGAATAGGTATGGCATGCCATTTATACCTTTTGTCGGTCTGAACAACCACCGCTGCACCATGGTATTCGGTTGTGCTCTTGTGTCTGATGAGACGGAAGATACATATGTCTGGCTGCTTCAGACGTTTTTGAGGGCTCACTGTCAAAAGAGGCCCAGGTCAATAATTACTGATGGAGATGCAACTTTGATTAAGGCCATCAGAAAGGTACTTTCGGAGGTTTGGCACTGTCTTTGCTCGTGGCATATTGAGAAGAACATGCAGAAACACCTTCATCACAAGTCTCTAAAGGAGTTCAGGTCTCTACTTTATTATGTCACTTCAAAAAAAGTATTTGAGGAGAGATGGGCAGCGTTTACCGCCAAATGGCAGTTGGAGAAAACAAAGACATGGTTACGTAGGATAAACAAGAAGAAAAGGCTTTGGGCTGCATCATATCTGTCTGGTGTGTTTTTCTTAGGTATGCGAAGTAACCAGCGAAGTGAGAGTCTGAATTCATGCCTTCACTTGCATCTAGACTCCGGTATGACTATTGTTGATATGATTGTGCACTATGAGAAATGCATAGTTCGTCTCCGTGAGAACGAGGCGCATGACGATTACACAAACTCACAGACAATCCCAGTACCAGTATTGGACGAGTGTAAAGATATTGAGAAATCAGCTGCCCGTGAGTTCATTGCGACAAACTTTTATATCTTACAGGAAGATATGAAGAAGGCACGGGAGCTTGAGGTCCTTGAGAGATTGAGAGGAGCAGACACTCACAGATTCATACTGACATGGAAGGAAAATAGGGATATCAGATCCACTGTGGACAACACCCCAGGTAACTCTGAAGAAACCGTGAAGTGCAGTTGCAGAAGCATGTATCGCAAAGGACTTCCTTGCAAACATATTCTTCACGTTCTGATTCAGCTACGCCTACGTGAGATACCTAAGTGTTTAGTACTGCGGAGGTTGAGCCAAGCTGCAAGGGGTGGACTTCCCGTGAAGCGCACTAGCGATCTATTTGCGTGGGGATGGGCAGGTGTAGGGTATAGAGCTAGGTACAGCGAGTTGACTATCTTATCTGCTAAAGCAACTCATAAAACATGCCATAAACCATTTTTATTCGACAAGTTGAAGGCGGCTCTAAGGGACATAATAGATAATGATTACACTGAGGAGGATGAGCCTGGTGCGGAGGTAAAGTTTGTGAACAACGATGCATTTGAGCCTAATCAAGATCATGGTCGTGTTCGTGATCCCGCAAAATTTAACACCAAAGGCGCACCAAAACAGAATGTTAAACGCCACGGTAAGGATGGTCCTGATGTCACTAAAAATGGGCGACCTAAAACTTTTGATAAGAAAAGCAAACGTCAATGTGGACAGTGTGGTCTTACGGGTAATTATAAGTCCATGTGCCCTTAAAATCCTAAGTATTATTTTTCGTATGTTATTGTAAATCTTATTGTTCAAACCAAATTTATTTGTTTATTGTGAATTAACACATATCTTAGTGTTTTGATATGTAGGAACTTTGCTTGAATTCTGGAGTATGGAAGATTGCTTCACCCTTTGAATGAAGACATTTTTTTGATGGATTGCTATGAAAGATTGCTTCACCCTTTGATTGAAGACAGTTTTTTGATGGATTGCTTCTATCTATGTGATCTTCTATAACTGTTAAATTATGTTATATGAGACTTATTTTACTTTGTTGATGTCACACTATTTGCTATGATACCGACATAAGTATTTGTTTGATGACAGACTATGTAATGCAAGAAGTATTTTTACTATGTTAATTTTGATGCCCTCATTATGCATTGTAGTGCCATCGCTGTTTACTGTTTATTTTCTGCATTGTACGGTCGCCGTCGCTTACAACCCCACCGTTTGTTTTAAAAGCCCGACAAGTGCGCCGGCGGCACTGTCCCACAGGGTAGCATTGGACGGCGGCAGCAGAGCGAGTTAATCAGAGGAGTTCGACTGCCTATGTGCCGCCGGGTATATAAGCCGGTCGTCGCGCGCTCCGTCGGGCGAGGTGGGACTAAACATTTCCCGTCGCCCCGCGTGGTACTTGGGCCGTCATCGCTCCACGGGCTGTGCAGTGTTATAGGGCCGGCCTACGCGGTCACACGCGTCGCTGCAGGCACGGCGGCTGCGATAGGAAAGGTTTAGTCCCACCTCGCCCGACGGAGCGCGCGACGACCTGCTTATATACCCGGCGGCGCATATGCAGTCGAACGCCTCTGATTAAATCGCTACGTTACCCGTCGTTTGACGGTGCGCTGTTGGATAGTGCCGTCGGTCTAGTCAGACTGGCCGGTGCATTTGTCGGGCTATTTTTTTAACAAGAAAAACTAAGAACGTCAGTGTTATAAGCGACGGCGACAGTGTTTTAAAAAGAAAAACTAAGAACGTCGGTGTTACAAGCGATGGCGACAGTGCAGAAAAACAACAGTAAACAACGACGGCCCTACAGTGCATAATGAATACATAGGCATTCTTTTTAACATTTACCAGTACAGGAAAACATGGACTGTTATATCCAAACAATTTGATGACCGCGGAACTATGAATATGAATAATTCAAATTTAAAGACAACGGCATGAAGAAAAAATAATAATCCAAATGTCATTCTCGATTTAAATATTCAAAATAGTAGTGTCTTCTTCGTCACAAGATATCAAAGTCGAAATAAATGTAAACATTATTTGAGCCTACAAAATTTTCTAGTACATAAATTTTGCCATATTTATTTCTTCTTTGCAAGTCGGGTAACTTTGTCCTTCACATCGTTGAGCGTATTTCTCTCCGAAAAAATAAGTTGCACAATGATTAAGTCCCTCGATTTATCAATTGACCCATGTTAGAACTTCATATTAGTACAATCCAAATAGTATTACATAATGAATTCAATTCAATATAAGCATTTCAAATAAAACCAGACCTGGGAAAAATGGCTTGTCCATTTTTCACCGTTCCAATATTGAAAGCATCAAAGAACAAATATTCCACATGAATTGCTGGTACATACAAACAACGGTTCATCAGTTCGCATTTCAGATAAGATATTAAAATAATATGAAAGTATTTACTCACTCGTCTTCTTGTTGTGGCATCTTATACGTTTTGATAGGCCAGGTAGACACATCCGGATAATTCACAGCACCGCTCGCATTCGCATCACGTATGTCATATCCAAGTTGTTTTCTCTGTTCATATATATAATATCACGGAAAGAATTTAACAAAGTTCAGTTACTAAATGATAGTTTCAATATGCTCATGAAAATTTATGTCATACCAGCTCCTCAACTTTGTCTCTAATTTTTCACTATCAAGTTCGGGTCCATCAAAGAATCAAGAACCTGGAACTCTTCCTTCGGGCGATGCATGACGACCGAAACCCAGTGGGTATTTCCCTTATTAAGAGGAATATAAATTTGCATCACAACAAAAATATGATGTAATCAACACATACTCTCTTATTATTTATATCCCATATATGCATACATTAAGGCAGTTGAACTTACCCTATCTTTTTTAAAATACTCATCGGTGCATCTATTCACGGGTTCATTCTTCTTCGCCACAACTTCGTTGTCATTTTTTCCTGGCTCGGTGTCCGGTCTAAATTCAAGTAACCAATTGACCAGCCAGGTCGGCATTATATGACGATCGTCACCAACAACTCCCAACAGATACGACAAATAAGCATTGATAACCTGAAAATAATTTGAATGATGTATAACAATTCCTATTTGCATTGAATACTAATAGAAAACACAACAATAACTTACATCACCGGTTAGCCATTGATGGTCAAGAATCTTACAAGCCCTCTCTGCACTGAGACCTTCGCGCATGCCATTATTGAATATTTCCTTCTTTCTATGTTTTGCTGACCGCTCATAAGCACGAACAAACTTAACACTAGCTTTAATCACATCGTATTCATCTTGAAAGACTTCTTTCTCGAATAGTTCTGCAATACATGACGGTAATATATTAATAAGTCAATGATAAGTAGTAAGTTCAGCTCGAAAACAATATGACAAAACTCACTTGCTTTTGTTGAACGTTTTGCATGCTTTGTCGTTATAACTGGCACATAAGGAGACTTTGTAAGGTTTGATACCTTCCGCTTCCGTTTCCCTACAACCTCCTCCTGTACCTCATCTTCTCCAATAGAATCTACAGATCCACGTGATGCGATTTCATCTGTTCCTAAAGATGTAACGGATTTCTCATCAGATACCTCAGGAACTTCGATAGGATCTTCTTTATCACCCTTGAAACTATCCCAATATTCAGGTGTGCAATAATAAGGTCCCTTCTCTTCAGAATCATTAATATCATCTTCATCATCCTCTTGCACATTCTTTTTTCTTGGTGTTTTGAAATTGTGCATGTCAGCATTATATACAAATTCTTTACGAGGTTTTCCATCATAGTTTCTAGTTTCACTATTTTCACCATACTCATTCTCTTCTTCTTTTTCAATATCACCGGCTTTGTAGAATACAGCGCTTTTGTTCAATTTCTCTATGACCCTATGTGATTACAAATTAGTTGTAATTAATTACGTGACACATCAAAAAACAAAGTGAACGGCAAAATAAGAAAACTTTTACCTGTGCGCATAGCTCCGGCATATGAAGCATGTCCTTACGAATGTGCTTCAGCTCAGTCAAAATCCGATCCATAATAAGGTTCTGGGTAGCTGAAGCCTCAGATGTGCTCACACTTGTTCTCCTTCCAGTGATGTTAGACTTTCTCGTACTGGATTTCTTGTTCTTTTCAGCTTGTTCCATTCTAATTTTGTTTAATCGGTACTCTTCAGTAATGGTGTCATCGATCTACAACATAAAGAATCATACAATTATATTTAATTAATAATTAATTGAAGACTTTAAATGAAAAAACATATTAAAGACAGTAAAATCAAACCTAAAGCGAGCTCTCCCAAGCCCCCAACGATTCCGGCCGTCAGATCTTAAGTCTTAGTCGTTTCTGGCCATTGATGATTGCCTGTCCCGATTTTTCTCGCTAAGTGGGCCTATTGTCCGAGAGGCAGCTACTCTGGTGGAAATTTCAGAGCACTGTGGTTAATCGGGCCTAACTATTGCAAAAAGCCCACTAAGAAAAATAGACGCTCCTCGGTGAAGCCGATGCGTCTACTCGGGAGAAAAGCGACGCGATCGATGCAGGTTCCTCTCGATAAAGCTTAGGTACGTCACCGCCGCCGCTACGGCCTCCTCCGTCGCACTGCTCCGTCGTTCTTCTATTCCCTTTGGGTCTCTGGTTCTCTAGGATCCTTGGTTTCTTCTCATCCCGCCCCTCTCGCCCTTTCTTATCTCGCTCCGCCCAATTGCTGTTGTGTGTGCGAGGCCGCCGCTGCCGCCGTCACTCCCACCCCGTCGACCGCCGCATGGATCAAGTTCTCACTACCATCGCTGTTCTGTCTAACACTGTTTCTTAGGGAGGAAGAAGATGGAGGATGTGAAGGCTACTAGAAAGCACGGGAGCCCACCACTTCCGTTGTTCCGCAACTCGCCCTCCGGCAGCGACGCCTTTGATCTTTCTCCGAGCCAAGCTCCTCATGTGTGACTGCTCCGGTGACCGAGCTTCATGGGAACAGGTATATGCTAAGCGGATGACTCTTTTTTCTCCCCACTTCTCCCCAACCCTTCTCCCAAAACTCACTTTCAGTAGTGGTTAAGTTTTGATCTGTAGTCAATATATATCAAAGATCATTTGCTTCTTATAATTGTGCAGGTTTGTGAATGAAAATAAAAGAAAAGGAATAAGCTGCAGTAAAATTATGGTGAAGAACGTTTTTTCATAGCTCTGAACATGTTGGCACTTAGATTTTGATTTTTGATGATTTGTAGTTCAGGCATCCCTTTTGTATTCGATAACTCACATACTACTTGATGTTGCATGGTCTACAGTCAAATCACCACTCGAAGAAGAAGAGGTGAATCATGAATTCCATCTTAAAGAAGTCCAAGTGAGGTGCTTATTTGATTTTATGTTTTTTTGGGGTAAACATGAATTCCATCTTATGATTTGCACTAATAAAAGATGCACCACCACAGATTTTATCCATCTACAGAACTAATAAAGTAAAGATAGCCTATTGTTGGACAGAAATGTTAACATATGGATTCCTATAGCATGATAGAGAGCAGGTGTGGCTCCTAAAGCCATGTTTTTTTAACAAAATCCCAAAGCCATGTCGTTGTTGCAGTTTTTTTTCTCAGTTCTTAGAACAGCAAGGTCACTACACAACTGTCTTTAATTTTACTCCCTCTGTAAACTAATATAAGAGTGTTTAGATCACTAAAGTAGTAATCCAAATGCTCTTATATTAGTTTACGGAGGGAGTACATCAATGGGAAGAAAAATCTGAACTTACATCTCCTGCCAAGACTGATATGGTGTTCTTGCCCAGTTTATAGGTCTTGGTCAGTAGTTTCATACTTTCTCTAAGATTGCAAAGGAGCGACCACATGCAGAATGTAGATATAGCTCTCAAGGTATTTTCTCTTTGTTATGTACTACAAATTATTTTGAGTGATAAAGTAACCATTTTTTAAATCAGAAGTGCAGACATTGTCATAAAATTAACTCCGAACCTTGCTTCATACTATTGTCAATGCAAGCAGCGGGTTGTAGTTTATCTAGAACAGTGAGTTCCTTAACAAAAACTTGTGTCATCTGCACAGCTGTTGTGGCACACTGCGCAGCCCGTGGCGTACTCATCATCGTTTAATTAGGGAACTAACGATTCATGTGTGTTGCTACTTGCTACCCACAAGATATATCTACTTTTGAAAAATGTGATATTGCAGTTCTGTAATCTAGCATCTTCCTTTGGATTTGCAGAGTGAATTACAAAAAACCACCACATTTTAAGTTCCGTTTCGGAATTGCCACCACATTTCTTGGCCGCCCGAAAATCTACCGTTTTACTTGCTAAAATTCTCAATAAACACTAATGACCAGTTTGAAGTGATTAATCTGATTTCTGACATGTCGGGCCCGTAGGTCAGGTCCACGTGGCACACATGTTAACACTGTTTTCTGTTGACTGTGAAAACAATGCCCTGCAACCACGCCCCACCTTCTCTCGCGCAATGCTGGCGGCCGCCCCACCACCTCTTTTTCCAGCGCCACCCCACCTCCCTGCTCTCCTACCGAGCACTCCACCTCCCTCCATCTGTTCACCCTCCCAGCGCCGGCGAGATCCCCCGCCGCGCGTCCCGCCCTACACGGCTACACCGCCCCACGCTGGATTCGGTGGCTCCCGTGATGCGGCCGCTCGCCCTGCCCTGTCCCGATGAGCTATGTCCCAGTCGGATGTTCACTAGCCCACGCCACTTCCTACCCCTATGCCCTCGTCTGGAGCAGCTCAATGCGTGGGGCGGCATGGGACGGGCTGCTAGATCAGCGCTCGCAAGCTCCCGGACGAGGACAACCAATTGTCGTCGTGCAGAAGCTGTCGGCGGCGACTCTGCCTGCCGTCGGGCGGCAGCCTCCCGTGCGACTGCTCGGGACGACCTACACGGAGGCGGCGGTCATGCAGCTTCAGAATGGCGCCCTCCTCGGTGCGGCGGTCGTTGGCCGGCCATGCAGCGGCACGAGCTTGAGGGCGGCGGTAGCGATGCACCAAAGGTGTTTGATGGAAAGCCTCCAAAGAGAAGGAGAAGGTTTGGGAGAGATAAGGGTGCTGATGGGTGGGTCCTCCGTCTTACTTAACAGGTCAACAAATGATGTTGACAAAATTTTGTGCCATGTCAGCACTTACAGCGGGCCCGACTTGTCAGAAATCAGACTAATCACGTAAAATCGTTCATTAGTGTTTATTGAGAATTTTAGCAAGGAAAACGGTAGATTTTTGGAGCGGCCAAGAAATGTGGTGGCAATTCCGGAACATAACTTCAAATGTGGTGGTTTTTTACAATTCACTCGGATTTGCATGATGTAGTAGTACCCTTTATTCTCTTATCTCGAAATATATTCAACCGTTTATTCACAACATTGTTTATTTTTTGCATGTGTTTATTTTCTTTTATATAATGATTCAAGTTTTTCAACATTGTTAAGTTGCATGACATCTGTACATCAGGCTTGAGATCAAAACTAAGCTGATTTTGTCTGTCCAATCCGCCTCTTGGTTACCATGAGACTTGAAATGTTGTTGAATTCCATCTATTTTGGATTTTAGATTTTAGATTTTCCTGGAATGCCTGATGACTTATTCTTCTAGGATGAATATAAATTAAACCTACATATTTCATGCCTATATATATATGTATGTGCCGTGCGTGGAAATTACTATCATTCAATCAAAAAATTAGACGGGCGCGGCAACGCGCGCCACCAATGATCTAGTATTTTACGTATTACCATTCCAACACCACGACCATATTGAAAGTCGTACTTGTCTCTTTTCTCCGTTGCCGCTTCTGTCCAATTCCTCATCAAGGGGCTCAACAGCGCTAAAGGATCATACTGCGGACTGGTTCTTGGTTGCACCTTCTCCCAATATAGATACTGCAAAACAAAAAAACTACCATTTAACATCTGTTACACTAATATTACATAATACAGATATTCAACTTAAAAAATAAATCATACATGCAGAAGTGCTAGGTTGCAACGTGGCCATTCCCTAACACGGCCGGGCTGCAAGACCATACCAATCTCCGACAAACAAAACAGCAAAGTGAATGAGTTCCAGTTCAACATTTTTATCTGCCTGACATCTTGCACTAGTGCATAATAATTCTTCGGAATGTACTCATTAGACACTGGTGCAATTATAGTCCCTAACAGGACGAGAAACGCCATCCGAACAAATTCATCGTCCGCGTTTTTATTTCTCTAAATCTTCTCAATAAGATCATCAATCAATATTTTACCATTCTTCTTGTTAACAAAACTAGCTGGATTTTTTTTATTGCTTTGCCTTGGTCCATACTCAAAAACCTAAAAACATCCACTCCTTCATTCTTCAAACCAAATATAGCAAACACATCATCAGGCCTAAGTGAAATCAACCCTTTTTTCCGGCTGCCTTTTGGACCATGAATTTTTTACTACTAGGATTGTGACATTAAATCATAAGCGCAAGCAAATTATCACGCATCTTGATCGAAGGTATTCGTAACATGCCTTCCATCTCTGTTTCGTAAAATGTAAATCGCTGACTTGGTGTTAACTTAGTAATAAGACTAACCCACTTTTCTACCGAACATGCAATCACATCATCGATGTCCATACTGCATATAATAATATCTATGTGATGTTGCATGCAGCTAATGTGATATATTATGATGAAAATATTAAAAGAAATACCTACCCGACGGCGACTAGTGCGGGCGACGGCGACCACAGCGGATGACGGCGGGCGCTGACGGCGACTTGTGCGGGATGACGACGGGCGTTGGCGGCGGGGCGATGCTGTCGGGCGGGGAACGACAGTGTGGGCGGAGGCGGCGAATGCGGATCAGATCGGGCGCGTCGTCGGCACGTACGAGGCAAAAGTGCATGCGCGACGTGATTGGGCAACATGCGCAATTATGGGGAATATTCCCTCAGCTAGCGATGGCTCGTGCATATATTTGTGGCGTCGGGCCCGCGACGATTATTAAGTGGGCGACGTCCCAATGATTTTAATAAGCATATGTCTACAGTATCAGTGTGGGCGACGGCTAGTTTAGTCCCACCTCGACCGCCGAACGATGCCCCGACCAGCTTAAATAGCCGCGTCAGTTAACCCATACATGGTCATATTTAATATTGTAATATGGCTCTACATAACTACCCGGCAGTACAACTGTCCGGGTTGTACTGCCCGGGCAGTTAGGTAAAGTCACATCGCACTATTAAATATATATTTATTTATTTATAGAATTTTATCATTTTGTGTATTTTTTTAACTTTACACGAAAAACAAACATGTTTCTAACATTTTTTTACTCCGTCAAACGTCACGAAACTTTTTTCACACATTGGCATCAGCATCCATAGCACCCACGCCAATTTACATATTTTTACGACGCTCTATGGATTTTCTATGATTTTCCGGGCCAAAAACCCCCAAAACACTGCCCAAACGTGACGCAACGTGCGTTCGTAGCCGGATTTCGTTCACCTCTGGCGTGCGGTACCCGGACGGGTCCCCACACGCGTTGGCAAAAGTTGGGTGCATTCCGGCAAACCGCCCAGGCACTTGCTGTGGAAGTCAGTGGTTTCGGTATGGGTGAAGGGGACCCTCGGTCGTACGTCTCTTCATCGCATCCACCAAACTTGCTCATTTTTTTCCATGGGCCACAGTGACCATGCAGGACATGCACACCAAAAAATTTCGCGTTTCGACGCTCTACGGATTTTCTATGATTTTCCGGGCCAAAAACCCCCAAAACACTCCCCGGACGTGATGCAACGTGTGTTCGTAGTCAAATTTCGTTCATCTCTGGCGTGCGGTACCCGGCGGGTCCCCACATGCGCTGGCAAAAGTTGGGTGCATTC
>NC_041383.1:784827359-784854469 GCF_002162155.2 Triticum dicoccoides
GTGGAAGGCGGTGGTTTCGGTATGGGTGGAGGGGACCCACGGTCGTACGTCTCTCCATCGCATCCGCCAACCTCACTCATTTTTTTCTATGGGCCACAGTGACCATGCAGGGCACGCACGCCAAAATTTGTCGCGTTTCGACGCTCTATGAATTTTTTATAATTTTCCGGGCCGAAAACCCCAAAAACACTCCCCGGACGTAACGCAACATGTGTTCGTAGTCGAATTTCGTTCATTTTTGGCGTGCGGTACCGGGGCGGGTCCCCACACGCGCTGGCAAAAGTTGGGTGCATTCCGATAAACTGCTCAGGCACTTGTTGTGGAAGCCGATGGTTTCGGTGTGAAAAGTTGTGTACGGAACACCTTTTTTTCTGTAACCTTCAAATATGCCCAAATTTTTGTATTGCATTGTATCTACATGAGAATCATGCGTGCCAGTTTTCTATGCATTTTGGGTCTGTTTGCATTTTCTACGGTTTTTAACGTCGACAGTCCAAAAACACTGTTATTAATCAAAATTATTTCATACTAATTTTTTTTTAAAAAATACGAATTCCTTTTTCTAATTTCGTTTTTCCTTTTCCTTTCTTCCTCTCTTCATCTTTTCTTTTATATAATTTTTATTATTCTTTTAATTTTACCGGTAAATTATTTAATTTTAATTTCTTTCGGGTCACTTTTATTTTATAAAATTATTCACTTTTTTATAATATTTCATAATAATTTTCATTCCAACATAACGATAGTTCATTCAACATTACGATGGTTCATTTTACATTAGAACATAAAAAACTTAGTTAAACAGGACTTAACCAAAATTAATTAAACATGAGGACCTAATCTAAACCTAGTCTACTCGTCGTCGTCGGAGGCGGCGAGGTCGACGATCTCGCCCGCACCGTCGTCACCGTCGCCGTGGTCGCTGCTCTTGTCGCCGCCGTCCCCGTAGTCACCTCCGCCGTCGTCCTCCTCCGGAGCCACCCGCGGCTGCACCACTTCGATGGCCTTCGCCTCATCCAGTGCGGCCTGCAGCTCGACGGCCTCTACTGCCGCCGCCATAGCCGCCGCGGTGTCGAGTGCGGCCTGCATCTCGGTGGCCTCTCTCGCCTCCGCGGCCGCCGCTTCTGCCTGCGATGCCCGTAGTGCGATGAGGTAGCCGGGGCAGTCGTCGGGGTCGCCGTCCTCGCGCAGTGCCACCTGCTCCGGCGGGATCTCGACGACGGGAGGGAAGGCAGGCCGGGCGAGGGCGGGAACCGGACGACGGGACGGTGCGGCCGCCGGAGGGGGACGGCGGGGCAGGCGCGGGGACGAGCCGCCGGTCCGCAACTCCCGACGAGCCTGCGCGACGACGGCCCAGTAGTCTTTGCCCTTCCAAAACCTAGCGCGGCCGACGATGTTCCACTAGCCGCCCTCGTGCCGGAGGAGCTCATCCGGCGACGCGCCAGGCCCCCTCGTCGGGTACCCATCGGCAGTGATGTGGAACACGTGCGGCAGACGGCAGCCCGGCAGCACCATCATCCCGAGACGGATGAGCTTGTCGGTCTCCAGCGTGCTCAGGCTCGTCGGCCACGAGCCGCCGCTGCCGTCGGACGCCATGGGGGGCCGCCGGGAAGGGAGCTCGTTGGCGGTGGAGCGTGTCTGTGGGTGGGGTGAGCGGGGCAAGCGAGGCGCATCGAGTGGAGTGGGGGAAGGCAGACGGGTCGGGCAGGCGGCCGCCTCGGGAACCGCCCTTGACCGACGCCTAGACGGCACGCAACCACCCGTCCTACACGTCGTGTCGTGTTTTTTTTTTCTTTTTTTTCATCTAGCCGACGCCACGTCGCCACGAGTACGTCGCTCGACAGGTCGCGTCGTCTTTTTTTTTTCTTTGATCGTTGTACATACGCGGACGGCCGCGTGTACGGGGAGTCGACGTACAGCCCCGTCGCGTGGGTACAGCCCCGTCGCACGGGCGGGTACAACCCCGTCGCACGAGTATGACACATGTCCACTACACGCACAATTATGTATTTAGGAGGGTTGTACCGAAGAAGAAGTGTTCTCCCATATGAACGCACATGTCCACCACACGCACAATTATGAATTCCTGTCACAGTGCTTCAGCAATGGTGGCGCAAGAAAAATGATGCCATGATCGAGCAAATGTATATTCGCTGGTCTAATGCCTCACCCCTGGAAGACACCTGGGAGGACCGAGTAGCGTTGCAAGCCCGTTTTCCAGCAGCAGAGGCTTGGGGGCAAGCCTCGTCGCAAGGAGGAGGGGATGCCAGCGCCCCTACTGCTACTGACCCGGACCCAATCACCGACAGGCAGGACCCCGGTGGCAGCGACTCCATCACTGCCTCTCGACCCACCAGGCTCAGGCGGCCCAACCCATCCAACAGCGGGCCGCAGTGGACTCGGTGAGCCCACCGGCCACCCGGCTACATAAGGCGCCTACCGCAAAGATTAGGGCATCCAGTGGATCAACGAACCGGCGGCGGCATAGTTCCTCTAGTCCCCGATCCCCTTCTTCCGTTCTTGTACCTCGGCCTGTAATCTAAGACACAAATTCGACAGTGAGTGCAATAGATCGTGAGCTACACCAGTGTGATCCTAACAGTGATGGACTAGGCGAGTCGTCGACAGCACGCGTGGACTACAAGTGCCGGGAGACGGAGAGCGCGGCTGCTATAATCAACGGTTTCGTGTCAATTAAGCACGGGGCACTGTTAGCCTACGCTCAGGGCTCGGTTTCTGGACGAAAAACGTGCCCATGCATGAACACGCGGTTCACAAAATGACCTCTTCTACCTGATTTTATTGACCATGCTCAACAGGCTTTTATTGAGGGTAGAAGGATTAGTGATAATATTATTATTGCTCAGGAAATCACTCATTCTTTTGCTCTTAAATCCTGGAATCAACTTGCTTTCATGCTTAAAATTGATCTTGCAAAAGCTTTTGATCGTTTAGAATGGAGCTTCATAGTTTCAGCTCTTGCTCGTAAAGGTCTGCATGGTCATTTCATAAATTTAATCTATGAGTGCATTTCCACACCCACTTTCTTTGTGGTCATTAATGGTCAACCTTCTCATAAATTTAAAAGTGCTAGGGGTATTCGCCAAGGTTGTCCTATGTCCCCTTATTTGTTTGTTTTGGCCATAAATGAATTGTCTCTTGCCCTTAATGATGCTCTGGCTGCTAATCATATTCAGGGTATTTCTCTTGGACCAGATTGCCCTCCTATTCATTCTCTCTTGTTTGCAGATGATTTGTTAGTTTGTGGGCAAGCTTCGGTTCGAGAGGCAAATGCTATGGCCCAAATTATCCATCACTTCTGTACTATTTCCGGACAAACTCATAATTGGGCAAAATCTGCCATTATCTTCAGCTCTCATGTTAGTCAGGCTGTAGCTCATGATATTAAGCAATTTTTTCCTGTTTCTAACATGGATGCTCATTTTTCCCATCTGGGCCACCCTCTTATTCTTCCTGCTAAGAATAGATCTGCTGTCTATAATTTTGTTTTAGATAAATTTCTGAATAAGCTACCGGCTTACAAGGCTAACATGCTTTCTCATGCAGCTAGACTTGAGTTGATCAAATCTGTTTTCTCTGCTATTCCTGTTTACTATATGGCTAACATTTTGTTCTCTAAATTTTTTTTAGCCAAACTCACTACCATTATTAGGAACTTTTGGTGGACAGGTATTAGGGAAAATAATTCCATCAGGGGTTTGTGTTTTCGCGCTTGGAAAGATATTTGCCATTCAAAGCAGAAAGGTGGGCTTGGTATTAGGAATTTGCAAGCGGTTAATGAAGGGTTGATTCTTGTAGCGGCTTGGCGTCTGGCTAGCGATCCTTCCTCTCATCTTCATTTGATCCTTAAATCTAAATACTTCTATGATACTTCCATCTGGCTGGCTAGCTCGTCCACTCCAAAATCTGCTTTTTGTCTGCCATCCTTAAAATGCTTCCAAAACTCAAAGCTCATTCTTTCTATCAACTCACTCAAGGTAATGTTTCTATTTGGAGCACTCCCTGGTGCTCTCTTTGGACTACTGTTTATGATCAGCTTATTTTTCAGCCTCTAGGTTATGTTTACCCTTCTCTTGTTAAAGATCTTTGGGTTCCTGGAACCAAAATTTGGGATAATAATCTGATTTCTTCTCTTTTCGAACAGCATCTTGCTACTGATATTGTTCAAGAGGACTGTCTGGATATACTTTGCTGGGATCTAACTCCTAATGGCAATTGTACTTCCAAATCCACTTACAAATTGTGCTTGCAGGACATTCATGCTAATCCTAGATCTGCTCCTTCTCAAGTTTCTTTGCAGACTAAAAATCTTCTCAAGCTGATTTGGAAGCAAAAGCCGATAATTCCCGGAGTCAAGACTTTTGCTTGGAGACTTCTCCGGGAGGCCCTTCCCACAGGTTTGAGAGTGGCCGCTTTTCTGTTCAGATCTCTCAATTTTGTTGCAGATGTGGACAGACAGAGGATGAGATGCATTTGTTTTTTCTTTGCAACTTTGCTAGAGCTGCTTGGTTCTCTTCTCCTTGGTGCATTAGAACGGATGCTCTAATTCAAGCCAATCCTACTATTCACAGTGTTTTACATGCTTTAATTAACATGAATCATTCCCATGCATCCGTTCCTAACATTCTCAATTTTTTGTGGTGCCTCTGGAAAGCTCGGAATGACCATCTTTTCAATAGGAAGAGAGCTCTTCCCTATCAAGTTCATATTGCTGCTAAAGCTCTCAATATTGAATTGAATGATAATATGCATGTTCCTCTCCAAAATAACATTGTTTGTGTTGTGCCTACTGTCAACCAGTTACCTGTGCAGGGAAAAACAGTTAAGTCTGATCTCCTGGTAACAGGACTAAGAGTTTACTCTGATGCAGCTTTCAGGTGCAAAAAAATCCCTGGTTAAACTCAAGGAATGGTGGCTACTGGCATCGGAGTCTACCTTTGTTTGCCACAAGACCCGACGGAAATCAATGTTCAGATTCAAGCGTCTTCTGCGGATATAGATTCTTTTTTGAAAGCGGAAGCTTTGGCTCTTCTCTTGGCGGCTCAAGTGGCTAAACGCCTTAACATTTCTCAGCCTACTTTTCTCACCGACTGTCTCTCTTTGGCATCGTTTGCTGCTTCTTCTAAGGCTTCTGATGTTGCCATCCCTTGGGCTATCAGGAAAATTCTAGCTGAATTTTTCTTCTTCTTCTCTGATCTTCATGCTCAAGTGTTTCACATTTCTAGGGAGATCAATGGGATTGCCCATAATATGGCTCAACAGGTTCTTAGGCCTAATCTAGGACCTGACATATGTTGTTTTGCTTCAGCTCATCGAAATGGATCTTGCCTTGTAGTTTCTCTTCTTTCCAATTTTCAGTTTCAGGGGTTTGTAATCCATGATGTACACTGTTATTGAGCTGAATAGTATAGTTTGGCGCTTTGTGCGCCTTCTGCTGTTCAAAAAAAAAACCTGAACTACTTCACTTTAATTCATCCTCTCACGTTCGACCCACGACTGTTAATTCGACCCATATATGCACTGACTAGTGTAGTCACTGTGCCACGGTCTTGAGCTGGGCTTTATCAAAGGGCGTTGGGCGCGGCTCCACCGTGGCGTGCGCTGCTGCTGTCCACGGCCAGGACACCACCAATCCACCATCCATGTCCACAGTATATTCCCTTTGGGTGTGTATAAAGTGTACTGTGCACTGTGTACGTAGCCGTTATTGCAGTTAATTCAAAAGTTGTTATTCTATGCACACCCACTTCAATAGTAAATTCCAAAAAAAATTACTAAAGAAATATTCTGAAACTTTTAGGTATCAAACTTGACCGGTCATTCTCTTCACATGTGAAGTTTTCTGAATGGATGCCACCTGACGTATTCCATATAGAGAATAAAACGTAATCCGACCTTGCTATTCGTCAGATAGTGTTTTCGAACATAGTGGTATTTTTTAAACGTAATCCGACCTTGCTATTCCATATAGTAAATTCCAAAAAAATACCACATATGTCATTTCTTCGTTAAACTTCATACACGAGCATACCAGTCAACAGGGGCGCAGTTTCCTTGGGGCCAAACCGGGGCATGGCCCGCCTAGGATTTCTGTTGTTTTTCTATACTTATGATGCACTTCCTGGCCCAGTCAACCACATCGAGTATATACAGGATACTGATAGATCCTCTGGATCGGTGTAGGCTAGTGATTCCGACGAACCTACCTTCTCCTGGTGCTGACGAGCTCGAGCCGGAGGCCATCGTGGTGTTGTGGCGCATGGTGATGGCGGAGAGTGGGCGACGTGGTGGCGGCGGCGATGTGTGGGCAGTGGCGGCGGCGGAGCTTCCCGTCACTGTCAGTGCAAGACCTAGATCGGGTCGGGTGTTTTGGTGGGGAGCCTGGCAACGCGGTGAATCTCGTACTGCGTGTCACTGGCCCCCACCTCTTTATGTAGCGCTGCGTGACAAGGGCCCGTCAACCATACTGTGGCTGGGCGCCCCCGATTAGGGCGTGGATCAGGGGTCCGATGGGCCGTTGGGCCCACACGGGAGAGATCAACCTAACATTCTCCCCCTTGATCTTAACTTTTACTTTTAACCTTATACTTTCTAATTTATTTGTTTCATCACATATTGGTACATAGAGCATGTTTCATCGTCACAATTTAATTGCCGATAGAATCATATAGCTACAACATATGTTTTGTTTAGAAACAAATTCTGTTCCTTTTGGGCCTCTCATGATCCAGGAATCATAGGCTTTCCCTTAAACCCATGCCGACTAAGTGTTCCATGAACACACCGGATAGTAAGCCTTTTGTTAGCGGATCCGCAAGCTATTCTTTTG
This sequence comes from Triticum dicoccoides, assembly GCF_002162155.2. Classification (NCBI taxonomy): domain Eukaryota; kingdom Viridiplantae; phylum Streptophyta; class Magnoliopsida; order Poales; family Poaceae; genus Triticum; species Triticum dicoccoides. The sequence goes on from NC_041383.1 coordinate 784,834,210, forward strand.
TCCTTATATGCTCGAGACTTATAGTTTGATCTTGGATTTTATCTTTCACAACATAATATCTTATTTCTATTGTTTTCACAGCATTACTCGACTTGTTGTTGTGAGCGTAAAATACTGCGGGTTGGTTGTCACAGTACATCTTTAGTGGTTTGTGAATACAATTTACCACTTTCAAGTCGGGTAATACAAATTTCTTTAGCCATATCGCCTGCCCCGTGGCCTCGAAGCATTGCTATAAATTCTACATACATCATTATTGATGCAGATATCGACTGCTTGGAGCTTTTCCATGAAATAGCTCCCCCAGCGAGGGTGAATACGTATCCTGGCGTGGATTTTCTATCATCTCTGTCCCCCGCAAAATCTGCGTCTGAATACCCTTTTATCTCTAGGGAATCACTTCTCATGTATATTAGCATGTAGTCCTTCATGCCTTCCGCATAACGCAATGCTTTCTTTACCATCTTCCAGTGCTCTATGCCTGGATTCTCTTGATATCTACCAAGTACCCCGATGATAAAAACTAAGTCAGGGCGAGTGCACACTTGTGCATACTGTAAGCTGCCAACATCCGAAGCATATTGTACTGCTTTCATTTGATCGATCTCGTACTGGTTCTTGGGACATTGGAATTTCCCAAAACTGTCGCCCTTGACTATAGGAGCAGGTGTGGCTTTACTCGCATGCATATTATACTTTTTAAGAACATTTTCTAAATATGCTTTTTGCGATAGTTCTAAGACTCCATTGTTCCTATCTTGGTGAATTTCTATGCCCAAAACATATGATGCTTCACCAAGATCGGTGATGTCATAATTGAAGATAAGAACTTCTTTCTTTCTTGTAGTAGACTAACATCACTGCTAGCAAGCAGGATATCATCCACATACAAGATTAGGAAAATATATTTTCCGTTTTTAAACTTTGCATAAATGCAGTTATCCTCAATATTTTCTTTAAATCCAAAATTTTTAATCGTTTGATTAAACTTTAAATACCACTGTCTAGAGGCTTGCTTTAATCCATAAATGGATTTCTTCATGCAGCATCCCATATTTTCCTTGCCTTCCATGATAAAACCCTTGGATTGTTTCATGTAGACATTTTCCTTTAAATCTTCGTTGAGAAATGTCGTCTTTACATCCATTTGATGTAACTCTAAATCAAAATGAGCAACTAATGCCATTATGATTCTGAAGGAATCCTTACATGAGACTGGAGAAAATGTCTCATTATAATATATCCCTTCTCTTTGTGTAAATCCTTTTGCAACGAGTCATGTTTTATACTTCTCTACATTCCCTTTAGAGTCATACTTAATTTTGTAGACCCATTTGCAACCTACTGTTTTGGCTCCTTTAGGAATTTCCTCTAAGTGCCAAACATCTTTGGAACTCATCGATTTCATCTCGTCTTCCATTGCCTTCATCCACTTCAATGAATGAGAGCTTCTCATGGCTTCTTCATATGAGGTGGGATCCTTTTCTGTATGAACTATTTCCGTGTTATAAACTTTATAATCAGTAGAAATAGCAGACTTTTTGTGTCTTGTAGACCTTCTAAGGGCCTCAGTTTTTGGCACATTCTGTGCCTCAACTTCTGGCACTTCTTCTAAAATTTGTTGTTGCACCTCCCTTTCATGCTCAACAACGGGTTCAGTCGGCTCCTGACGGACAAGTTCCGGGTCTACCGCCATAGTTTTCATGGGTGGAGTTGCAACAGGTAGTGCAAAAAATGCACCCTCTTGTCCTCAAGATCAGTTTTCCTAGCTACAAAGCTCCCCCTCATAATTTCATCCTCTAAGAAGACTGTATGTCTTGTTTCTACAAACTTTCTATATCTGTCTGGGTAGTAGAAATGAAAACCCTTTGATCTGTCTGGATAGCCAATGAAGTGGAAACTCACTGTTTTGGGATCTAACTTTGCAATATTTGGATTAAACATTTTGGCCTCAGCAAGGCACCCCCACACCCTGAAGTGTTGCAGGGAGGGCACTCTTCATGTCCATAGCTCGTCCGGTGTTTTGGGCACCGACTTGCTTGGTACTCTGTTGAGAATGTGAGTGGAGGTTTTAAGCGCCTCCATCCATAATCCCAATGGCAAGGTGGAGTAACTCATCATGCACCATATCCATAAGTGTACGGTTGCGCCTTTCAGCTACTCCATTTTGCTGAGGCTCGCCCGGCATCGAATACTGGGCTACTATGCCAGTCTCTTGCAAGAACTTTGCAAAGCTCCATGGACTTGGCCATATGGAGTGTGCCGACCGTAGTACTCTCCCCCATGGTCGGACCTGACTATCTTTATTCTTTTCTCATGCTGATTTTCAACTTCAGCTTTGAATATTTTAAATTTATCCAATGCTTCAGATCTTTCTTTGATTGGATAAATATATCCATAGCGAGAGTAATCATCTGTGAATGTTATGAACGAGTCATATCCATCCACACTTTTCACCGGAAATGGTCCACAAATGTCAGTGTGAATGATTTCTAGTGTACCTGTGTTATATGGATTGCACCTTTTTTTATTTGTTTTATATACATTCCTTTAATGCAATCTATGCGTTGTTCTAAGTCTGAGAATTCTAACGAAGGAAGAATTTCACTTTTGACTAATCTTTCTATTCTCCCCATGGAAATATGGCCCAAACGACAGTGCCATAATTTCGATGAGTCGAATGTTCTCTTTCTTTTCTTTTGTTCTTTATTCGCCGCGGGAACATGTTCTTTCACATTGCATACAGAATAAACTTTTTCACGAAGTGATAAAAAATAAAGCTCATCGTGTAGTAAAGCATTACCCACATAAGCATTATTGAACCATATGGCACACTTTCCATGTCTAAAATAACATTCATAATTATCTTTGTCCAAACAAGAAACACTAATTAATTTTTATGACATGATGGAACAAATAAAACTTCTCTAAGTAGAAGATTGAATCCATCAGCTAACTCCAAGGAGATGTCACCGACAACTCAACTTCTGTTTCAACTCCGTTTGCCACTTCAATGCGTCTTTCGCTTCTTTGTGTAGTCTGCGTCGAATGGAATCCGTGTAAAGAATTTGCAACATAAACTGTTGCTCCTGAGTCAATCCACCAAGTGGATTTTGCAAACTGTGTATACAAGTATTCATTTACAAAGGAAACTATATCGTTACCGCTTTTTGCCATGACTGACTTCAGCCAAGCAGCGCAGTCTTTATTATAATGCCCTTTCTGCTTACAGTGGAGACATGTGTCTTTGTCCACTAAGAAAGGTTGTTGCTGACGCTGATGCTGATAGGGAGCTTTTTCATGTGACTTTGAAGGAGAACCTTTGTTGTTTTGATTGTAATTCTTTTTCTTGTTCTCCTTCACATAGTTGAGCGAACCACCATGTGAGGCTTTGAGTTTGTCCTCTTCTTGGACACACATTACTATTGTCTTTTCAATGTCCCATGATCCAGGTGACATATTGTAGTTTACAACTAAGGTTTCAAACTCCTTTGGCAGTGAAGCCATGACTGGGTGGTCCAGGAGCTTTGGTTTGATCTCCAGATCCTCATCCATGGGCTTGATATTTGTTGTCATATTAGTCATCCCGAGGATGTGCTCTCTTATTCTATGACTACCACATGTGTAGTGTTCTGTCACCAGTTGCTTTAACACTTGGGTGGCATATATCTTTGAAGAGCCAGTGAACTAGCTCTTTATCTTTGTAAGCAACTCCCCTACGGAAGTGCACTCTGGAATGGAGCCCACAATGGTGCTCTCAATCGTATTCTTTATAGATGTCATGCACATTTTGTTTGCATTGACCCACTGTTGGTTTGCTATGGAGTATGACATCTCCAAAGGAGCATAATATTTTTTCTTCTTCTCCCACGCATCATCTTTGTCAGTGGCCTGTCTGACTGGCTCTGCAGGTCTGACCGATTGTGGTTCATCCACAGCCTAGTCCAGGTCAGCACAGACAAATGCCAGGTCTATTTTCTTCCTCCACTCAGAGTAGTTGTCACCTCTGAGTGTCGGAACATCTTTTAGGCAACTCATCAAGTGGAAGCCTCCTAAAATCACAATTTAAGTGAGATCAGTATAACAATCATATGCATTAATCTAACGTTGGTCAAATTAAACATACAATTGTCTATGCAATTAAATCTATATTACCGTTGCGCAAAATATTAGAAATAAATGCACCATTAAATAAAACATGATCATGTTATTAATAACGTTGGTCATAAAAATAACACAATCACATTCATTTAATAATCACTTTAACATGCTCTTTAAAACTTAATTCTATGTAATCTTTTATTTTCTTTGTAAAAGAGCACTATTAATTATTTACGCAGCATAAAAACATGAATAAAAATTCATGAACTTTTTACTTTTTACAGAAACTTTTCTTTGACTAAATGAAAATTCATGAACTTTGTTATTTTCTCTGTAAAATTCATGAACATTTCCTTTTCTAAAAATTTACTATTTTCATTTTCAGAAACTTTCTCCTGTTTCTTGTTCTATTTTCAGAACAAATTTTCATTGGATTATTTTGAACAGAGAATTGTACTGTAATTTGCCCAAAAAACAGGACAAAAACAAAAGACAAAATAAAAAAAAAAACAACTCGCCCGGCGCGCCGCTGTGACCTCGGTCCAGCGCCCCGCGCGCGCCCGCGGCGGCTTGCCACGGCCAAGTGTGGGAGAGGGCGACACGGCCTAGTACGCGCTGCTGCCTATTGGCCCGAATAGCCCATTGTGGTGCTAGGATTTCGGTCTGGCCATTGGATTTCATCCGACGGCACAACGCGCGGATCGGCCGAACAAAAACAGCTCCTCTAGCGCCGCTTGAGAGAACCCTAGTGTCATTCCACCCACGCGCCTTTCTCGCCCGGTCGCTCGACTCCGTCCTGGTCGCCGGGCCACCATGCGCCCGCGCCTGGCCGGCGGCGACGGCGGCGGAAGTCCTCTCCCTTCCCCTTTCTCTGTTGTAGAGATGACTAGAGCCAGCTCCTTCTCTCATATGTCGGGGGAAAAGGGCAGTGCCGTGGTCGGCCGGTCCGGCCGCCGGCGACGACAGCGACGGCCGCTGTGCGGCGCTGTGCTCTCCTTTTCCCTTCTTCTTTCTTTTGCCCATCCACCACCGCCTCCTCTCTGTGTCACCGAGGACGACGACGACGTGAAGCAGCGGTGCCCCCTCTACCCCCCTTGCTGGTGTGCGCGAGCTCCTGATGGAGAGCGCGCCACCGTTAAGCGGTGCGGTGGTGGTGCCCTTTTGCCCCCTTGGGGAGGCTTTGTTCTTCTTCCCTGCACCTCGGCTTGCCGATGCGTGTGGGGATCGAGAGGAACGGCGCGGCCGGAATGGCGGCGCACTTTGCCGGGGAGGCCCGAGGCCCTCTGCCTGTAAACTTTCCTTTGCCCTCTGATTAGGGTTCTTGGGAGGGGATTTCTTTTTCATTTTCGTTTATACTTTCCACCAAAAATCATAGCTTAGCATGGCCTGATACAATTGATAGATCCTCTCGATCGATGTAGGCTAGTGATTCCGGCCGGTGAATCTACCATCTCCTGGTGCTGACGAGCTCGAGCCGGAGGCCATCGTGGTGCTGTGGCACACGGTGATGGCGGAGAGTGGGCAAGGTAGTGTCGGCGGCGATGTGTGGGCAGTGGCGGCGGCGGAGCTTCCCGTCACTGTAAGCGCAAGACCTAGATCGGGTCGGGTGTTTCAGTGGGGAGCCTAGCAACGCGGTGAACCTCGTATTGCGTGCCACCGGCCCCCACCTCTTTATGTAGCGCTGCGTGACAGGGGTCCGTCAACCATATTGCGGTTGGGCACCCCCGATGAAGGCACGGATCAGGGGTCCGGTGGGCCGTTTGGCCCGCATGGGAGAGATCAACCTAACAGATACAAGGTACGGTGACAATCGATCCAAGCCTCCAGTCTCACACGAGTGCACACAGTAGAATGAGCCACACGCCGCCGCCCATGACTACCGCCGCCGCCGGCATCCCGCGCAGGCCGTCCGCGCGTCGCACAGCCACCCCCTCTTGCTCACACACACACGCAGATCGCACATCATCATCACGAACGCACACATACACGGAAGACGGTATTTCATTGGTTGTACTGGGCATAATTAAGGCGTTTTATTAGTTATTCATATGTGGATATAGAAGAAGATATTTTTCGTTGGTGAATGAGCGGATATTCGTACCTAATGCTTTATATTCTTTTGTTGAATGCATTTGAGTGTATGTTGTTCGTTGAAACAAGGTAAAATGAACAAATTGAATACCGACTTCCGTGTATGCGTGCGTTCGTGATGATGATGTGCAATCTGTGCGTGTGTGTGAGCAAGAGGGGCTGGCTGTGCGACGCGCCGACGGCCTGCGCGGGATGCCGGCGGCGGCGGTAGTCATGGGCGGCTGCGTGTGGCTAATTCTGTTGTGTGCACTCGTGTGAGATTGGAGGCTTGGATCGATTGTCACCGTACCTTGTATCTCTAAGGTTGATCTCTCCCATGTGGGCCTAACGGCCCACCAGACCCCTGATCCGGGTCCTGATCGGGGGCGCCCAACCGCAATATGGTCGACGGACCCCTGTCACGCAGCGCTACATAAAGAGGCGGGGGCCGGTGACACGCAGTACGAGGTTCACCCGATCTAGGTCTTGCGCTGACAGTGACGGGAAGCTCCGCCGCCGCCACTGCCCACACATCACCGCCGCCACCACCTTGCCCACTCTCCGCCATCACCATGCGCCACAGCACCACGATGGCCTCCGGCTCGAGCTCGTCAGCACCAGGAGAAGATAGGTTCGCCGGAATCACTAGCCTACACAAATTCAGAGGATCTATCAATGGTATCAGGCCATGCTAGGCTATGATTTTCAGTGGAAAGTATAAACAGAAAAAGAAAAAGAAAAGCCCTATGAAGAACCCTAATCAGAGGGCAAAGGAAAGTTTACAGGCAGAGGGCCTCGGGCCTCCCCGGCAAAGTGCACCGCCATTCCGGCCGCGCCGTTCCTCTCGATCCCCACACGCATCGGCAAGACGAGGTGCGGGGAAGAAGAACACAGCCTCCCCAAGGGGATAAACGGGCACCACCACCGCACCGCTTGATGGTGGCGCGCTCTCCATCGGGAGCTTGCGCACACCGGCAAGGGGGGCAGAGGGGGCACCGCTGCTTCACGTCGTCGTCTTCCACGGTGACATAGAGAGGAGGCGGTGGTGGATGGGCGAAAGAAAGAAGAAGGGAAAAGGAGAGCACAGCGCCGTGCGGTGGCCCTCGCCGCCGTCACCGACGGTCGAAGCGACCGACCAGGGCGCTGCCCTTTTCCCTCGACAGATCAGAGAAGGGGCTGGCTCTAGTCATCTCTAAGAAAGAGAAAGGGGAAGGGAGAGGACTTCCGCCGCCGTCGCCGTCGGCCAGGCGCGGCGCCGCACGGTGGCCCGGCGACCGGGACGGAGTCGAGCGACCGGACGAGAAAGGCGCGTGGGCGGAATGACGCTAGGGTTCTCTCAAGCGGCGCTGGAGGAGCTGTTTTTGTTCGGCCGATCCGCACGCTGTGCCGTCGGTTGAAATCCAATGGCCAGGCAGAAACCCTAGCACCACAGTGGGCTATTCGGGCCGATAGGTAGCAGCGGTACTAGGCTGCGTCGCCCTCTCCCGCACTTCGCCGTGGCAAGCCGTTGCGGGCGCGCGCGGGGCGCTGGACCGAGGTCACAGCGGCGCGTTGGGCCAGTTGCATTTTTTATTTTGTCTTTTGTTTTTGTCCTTTTTTGGGCAAATTACATTACAATTTTCTGTTCAAAATAATCCAACGAAAATTTGTTCTGAAAATAGAACAGAAACAGGAAAAAGTTTCTGAAAATGAAAATAGTAAACTTTTAGAAAAGGAAATGTTCATTAATTTTACAGAGAAAATAATAAAGTTCGTGAATTTTCATTTAGTCAAAGAAAAGTTTCTGTAAAAAGTAAAAAGTTCGTGAATTTTTATTCATGTTTTTCCGCTGCGTAAATAATTAATAGTGCTCTTTTACAAAGAAAATAAAAGATTACATAGAATTAAAATTTTAAGAGCATGTTAAAGTGATTATTAAAATGAATGTGATTATGTTATTTTTATGACCAACGTTATTAATAACATGATCATGTTTTATTTAAAGGTGCATTTATTTCTAATATTTTGCGCAACTGTAATATAGATTTAATTGCATAGACAATTATATGTTTAATTTGACCAACGTTAGATTAATGCATATGATTGTTATACTGATCTCACTTAAATTGTGATTTCAGGAGGCTTCCACTCGATGAGTTGCCTAAAAGATATCCGACACTCAAAGGTGACAACTACTCTGAATGGAGGAAGAAAGTAGACCTGGCATTTGTCTGTGCTGACCTGGACTGGGTTGTGGATGAACCACAACCGGTCAGACCTGCAGAGCTAGTCAGACCGACCACTGACAAAGATGATGCGTGGGAGAAGAAGAAAAAAGATTATGCTCCTTTGGAGATGTCATACTCCATAGCAAACCAAAAGTGGGTCAATGCAAACAAAAAGTGCATGGCATTTATAAAGAACTAGATGATACCCCACGTGTTGCTGCGGGATTTTTAAGCACGCAATGGTTGAAGTTAAATTCAATAAAATTGTGATACAAGTATTTAATAGTAGTAATAACCAAAAAATAGATAGTAAATAAGTTTTATTTTTGCAAGGAAGAAAGAAAATTCAGTACAAATGGAAATAAACCAAAGGAGGAAAATTCATGACAAAAGAAATTGAAACATGTCTTAGTTAGATTGCTTAACATTTCTTGGTTAGAGGAGGCAAGAATTTCACATATTTTTCTTGAGTATACCAATTAGATTCGTAGCTAAGTTTGTATGATATGCATGTATCTCTTAGCTAGGGTCCATTGGCTACGTAGCTTAGGGTAATTAGCAAGGAACTAATCATGCATGCGTGCGCATGCTAGTACAGCGACGACATACACAGACGCGTAATAGTAGTGGCATGCAAGCAAGCGCAGCGCTCTCGCTGGTGAGGCTGCCGGAGATCGTCGTGATGGAGATCCTGGCGAGCGTTGCGACCTCTTGCGCCGCCGCGCGCAAGTGCTGACACGCCCTTGCCACCGAGCCGTCCTTCCTTCTCTGCCGCTGGCTAGGGACCGGGCGCCTGCCAATGCTCCTCCCTTTCGGCTTCCTCGTCCGGGGGCAGCACCACGGTTGGGAAGGTCCGCCTGGCTCGAGCTTCGTCGACGCGCCGCTGTAGGTGCTCTGCCCCGGCCGTTCCTTGATCGGCTCCTTCGTCCAGGCCTCGCCAGCCTCTTCGACGACCACGTCATGCATGCCACTCGCGTCGGCGTCCTCCTCGAGTGCTTCGGCGGCGGTGATGAGTTGGACCCTGGCGTCTACGGCCGCCCCGTCTGCAAAGTGCTCTCCGGCGCCTGCCACATACTCAAGGAGAAAAGAACATAGGTGTATCGGTGTTTTTCCTTTCCGCTAGGCCTGGTTCTTCCACTTCTTGGACAGGAGTGTGCGCGTGCATGTACCGGACGCAGGCAGAACCTCGGCAGGAAGACAACGGGGACTACGGAACACACACACAAAAAACAAAGCTTGGGTCAGCGGCACACCAGATAAACGTCGCGGTGCTTGGCTGCAATTGGGAAGAACAAATCCGACCACCACGAGCTTGAGGCCGTCTACATCGGCAAGGATTAAGCGCCAGTCGTCAGTTAGGTGTGAAGGTCCCCGGGAGCTTCCCAAGATGGTGGAGCAAACAGCTGGACGCAAATGGGGCAGCGGGCGCTCGGCTCGATCAGGTTGATCCACGGTTATATCAAGGAGAGATTGGAAGAGGAGAAGACATGCTTCCAATGGAAGGGGAAATGACTCCAATAAACACACGTAATGGTCGGTATTAAAATGGTTGCATTGATAGGCGCTTAGTGGCCAACGTGGATGCATGGGAAAGATCGTTCCTATTCTGCCGATGGAGAGAAAAATCGGTTCACACCTGAGAGAAAGAGAGAACTCAGATGGAATGCATGAGTGGGTGAAAAATTGCTGACATGGCACAAAGCTGGATGAGGATCTGGAGATCAAACAAAAGCTCCTGTTCCACCTGGTCATGGCTTCACTGCCAATGGAGTTTGAAACCTTTGTTGTAAACTACAATATGTCACCTGGATCATGGGACATTGAAAAGATAATAGCAATGTGTGTCCAAGAAGAGGACAGACTCAAAGCCTCACATGGTGGTTCGCTCAACTATGTGAAGGAGAACAAGAAAAAGAATTACAGTCAAAACAACAAAGGTTCTCCTTCAAAGCCACATGGAAAAGCTCCCTATCAGCATCAGCGTCAGCAACAACCTTTCTTAGTGGACAAAGACACATGTCTCCATTGTAAGCAGAAATGGCATTACAAGAAAGACTGGGCTGCTTGGCTGAAGTCAGTCATGGCAAAAAGAGGTAACGATATAGTTTCATTTGTAAATGATTCCTTGTATACATAGTTTTCAAAATTCACTTGGTGGATTGACTCAGGAGCAACAGTACATGTTGCAAATTCTTTACAGGGATTCCATTCGATGCGGACTATGCAAAGAAGCGAAAGACGCATTGAAGTGGCAAACAGAGTTGAAGTAGAAGTTGAAGTTGTCGGTGACATCTCCTTGGAGTTAGCTGATGGATTCAATCTTCTATTTAGAGATGTTTTATTTGTTCCATCATGTCATAAATAATTAATTAGTGTTTCTTGTTTGGACAAAGATAATTATGAATGTTATTTTGGACATGGCAAGTGTGCCATATGGTTCAATAATACTTACGTGGGTGATGCTTTACTACACGATGAGCTTTATTTTTTATCACTTCGTGAAAAAGTTTATTCTGTATGCAATGTCAAAGAACATGTTTCCGCATCGAATAAAGAACAAAAGAAAAGAAAGAGAACATTCAACTATTCGAAATTATGGCACTGTCGTCTGTGCCATATTTCCAAGGGGAGAATAGAAAGATTAGTCAAAAGTGAAATTCTTCCTCCGTTAGAATTCTCAGACTTAGAACAATGCATAGGTTGCATTAAAGGAAAAAATATATAAAACAAATCAAAAAAAGGTGCAATCCATAGCACAGGTACACTGGAAATCATTCACACTGACATTTGTGGACCATGTCCGGTGAAAAGTGTGGGTGGATATGACTCGTTCATAACATTCACATATGATTACTCTCGCTATGGATATATTTATCCAATCAAAGAAAGATCTGAAGCATTGGATAAATTTAAAATATTCAAAGTTGAAGTTGAAAATCAGCATGAGAAAAGAATAAAGATAGTCAGGTCCGACCGTGGAGGAGAGTACTACGGTCGGCACACTCCATATGGCCAAGTCCCTGGAGCTTTTGCAAAGTTCTTGCAGGAGACTGGCATAGTAGCCCAGTATTCAATGCCAGGCGAGCCTCAGCAAAATGGAGTAGCTGAAAGGCGCAACCGTACACTTATGGATATGGTGCATGATGAGTTACTCCACCTTGCCATTGGGATTATGGATGGAGGCGCTTAAAACCTCCACTCACATTCTCAACAGAGTACCAATCAAGTCGGTGCCCAAAACACTGGACGAGCTATGGACAGGAAGAGTGCCCTCCCTGCAACACTTCAGGGTGTGGGGGTGCCTTGCTGAGGCCAAAATGTTTAATCCAAACATTGCAAAGTTAGATCCCAAAACAGTGAGTTGCCACTTCATTGGCTATCCAGACAGATCAAAGGGTTTTCGTTTCTACTGCCCAGTCTTCTTAGAGGATGAAATTATGAGGGGGAGCTTTGTAGCTCGGAAAACTGATCTTGAGGACAAGAGGGTGCATGCACCTAATCCGATGATTCAGGAGCCATTTTTTGCACTACCTGTTGCAACTCCACCCATGAAAACTATGGCGGTAGACCCAGAACCTGTCCGTCAGGAGCCGACTGAACCCGTTGTTGAGCATGAAAGGGAGGCGCAACAGCAAATTTTAGAAGAAGTGCCAGAAATTGAGGCAGAGAATGTGCCAAAAAATGAGGCCCTTAGAAGGTCTACAAGACACAAAAAGTCAGCTATTTCTACTGATTATAAAGTTTATAACACGGAAATAGTTCATACAGAAAAAGTTCCCACCTCATATGAAGAAGCCATGAGAAGCTCTCATTCATTGAAGTAGATGAAGGCAATGGAAGACGAGATGAAATCGATGAGTTCCAAAGATGTTTGGGACTTAGAGGAAATTCCTAAAGGAGCCAAAATAGTAGGCTGCAAATAGGTCTACAAAATTAAGTATGACTCTAAAGGGAATGTAGAGAAGTATAAAGCATGACTCGTTGCAAAAGGATTTACACAAAGAGAAGGGATATATTATAATGAGACATTTTCTCCAGTCTCATGTAAGGATTCCTTCAGAATCATAATGGCATTAGTTGCTCATTTTGATTTAGAGTTACATCAAATGGATGTAAAGACGTCATTTCTCAACGAAGATTTAAAGGAAAATGTCTACATGAAACAACCCAAGGGTTTTATCATGGAAGGCAAGGAAAATATGGGATGCCGCATGAAGAAATCCATTAAAGCAAGCCTCTAGACAATGGTATTTAAAGTTTAATCAACCGATTAAAAGCTTTGGATTTGAAGAAAATATTGAGGATAACTGCATTTATGCAAACTTTAAAAACGGGAAATATATTTTCCTAATCTTGTATGTGGATGATATCCTGCTTGCTAGCAGTGATGTTAGTCTACTACAAGAAAGAAAGAAGTTCTTATTTTCAAATTATGACATAACAGATCTTGGTGAAGCATCATATGTTTTGGGCATAGAAATTCACCGAGATAGGAACAATGGAGTCTTAGGACTATCGCAAAAAGCATATTTAGAAAAGGTTCTTAAAAAGTATAATATGCATGCGAGTAAAGCCACACCTGCTCCTATAGTCAAGGGCGACAGTTTTGGGAAGTTCCAATGTCCCACGAACCAGTACTAGATCGATCAATTGAAAGCAGTACCATATGCTTTGGCTGTTGGCAGCTTACAGTATGCACAAGTGTGCACTCGCCCTGACTTAGCTTTTATCATCGGGGTACTCGGTAGATATCAAGAGAATCCAGGCATAGAGCACTGGAAGATGGTAAAGAAAGCATTGCGTTATGCGCAAGGCATGAAGGACTACATGCTAATATACATGAGAAGTGATTCCCTAGAGATAAAAGGGTATTCAGACGCAGATTTTGCGGGGGACAGAGATAATAGAAAATCCACGTCAGGATACATATTCACCCTCACTCGGGGAGCTATTTTGTTCAAAAGCTCCAAGCAGTCAATAGCTGCATCAATCATGATGTATGTAGAATTTATAGCAATGCTTCGAGGCCACGGGGCAGGTGATATGGCTAAAGAAATTTGTATTACCCGACTTGAAAGTGGTAAATTGTATTCACAAACCACTAAAGATGTACTGTGACAACCAACTCGCAGTATTTTACGCTCACAACAACAAGTCGAGTAATGTTGTGAAAACAATAGAAATAAGGTATTATGTTGCGAAAGATAAAATCCAGGATCAAACTATAAGTCTCGAGCATATAAGGACAAAAGATATGCTTGCGGATCCGCTAACAAAAGGCTTACCACCCAGTGTGTTCATGAAACACTTAGTCGGCATGGGTTTAAGGGAAAGCCTATGATTCCTGGATCATGAGAGGCCCAAAAGGAACATAATTTGTTTCTAAACAAAACATATGTTGTAGCTGTATGATTCTATCGGCAATTAAGTTGTGACGATGAAACATGCTCTATGTACCAATATGTGATGAAACAAATAAACTAGAAAGTATAAGGTTAAAAGTAAAAGTTAAGATCAGGGGAGAATGTTAGGTTGATCTCTCCCGTGTGGACCCACCGGCCCACCGGACCCCTAATCCACGCCCTGATCGGGGGCGCCCAACCACAATATGGTTGATGAGACCTTGTCACGCAGCGCTACATAAAGAGGTGGATGCCAGTGGCACGCAGTACGAGATTCACCGCGTTGCCAGGTTCCCCACCGAAACACCCGACCCGATCTAGGTCTTGCGCTTACAGTGACGGGAAGCTCCGCTGCCGCCACTGCCCACACATCGCCGCCGCCACCACCTCGCCCACTCTCCGCCATCACCATGCGCCACAGCACAACGATGGCCTCCGGCTCAAGCTCGTCAGCACCAGGAGAAGGTAGGTTCGTCGGAATCACTAGCCTGCACCGATCCAGAGGATCTATCAGTATCCTGTATATACTCGATGTGGTTGACTAGGCCAGGAAGTGCATCATAAGTATAGAAAAACAACAGAAATCCTAGGCGGGCCATGCCCCAGTTTGGCCCCAAGGAAACTGCGTCCCTGTTGACTGGTATACTCGTGTATGAAGTTTAACGAAGAAATGACATAGGTGGTATTTTGGGCAAAAATACAACTATGTTCGAAAACACTATCTGACGAATAGCAAGGTCGGATTGCGTTTTCTTCTCTATATGGAATACGTCAGGTGGCATCCATTCAGAAAACTTCACATGTGAAGAGAATGACCGGTCAAGTTTGATACCTAAAAGTTTCAGAATATTTCTTTAGTAATTTTTTTCGAATTTACTATTGAAGTGGGTATGCGTAGAATAACAACTTTTGAATTAACTGCAATAACGGCTACGTACACAGTGCACAGTACACTTTATACACACCCAAAGGGAATATACTGTGGACATGGATGGTGGATTGGTGCGGTGTCCTGGCGGTGGACAACAGCAGCGCACGCCACGGTGGAGCCGCGCCCAACGCCCTTTGATAAAGCCCAGCTCAAGACGGTGGCACAGTGACTACACTAGTCAGTGCATATATGGGTCGAATTAACAGTCGTGGGTCGAACGTGAGAGGATGAATTAAAGTGAAGTAGTTCAGGTTTTTTTTTTGAACAGCAGAAGGCGCACAAAGCGCCAAACTATACTATTCAGCTCAATAACAATGTACAGCATGGATTACAAACCCCTGAAACTGAAAATTGGAAATAAGAGAAACTACAGGGCAAGATCCATTTCGATGAGCTGAAGCAAAACAACATATGTCAGGTCCTAGATTAGGCCTAAGAACCTGTTGAGCCATATTATGGGCAATCCCATTGATCTCCCTAGAAATGTGAAACACCTGAGCATGAAGATCAGAGAAGAAGAAGAAAAATTCAGCTAGAATTTTCCTGATAGCCCAAGGGATGGCAACATCAAAAGCCTTAGAAGAAGCAGCAAACGATGCCAAAGAGAGACAGTCAATGAGGAAAGTAGGCTGAAAAATGTTAAGGCGTTTAGCCACTTGAGCCGCCAAGAGAAGAGCCAAAGCTTCCGCACGTCGACCAGCCCCAACAATTGTTAACTTGGCCCATTATAAAACAAATAATTGGGAACTTTAAAATGATGTGCCCTTTCAGTCTATCGGAGATGCTTATAGGGATAGGGTGTGCGTGCGTGCATTTATATTGAGTGTATGCACATATGTTTGAGTGCCTACGTCTGTCGTGTTTTTTTAACACAGTACAAACACAGATGTCCACGTACACGCACATACTGACATAAATTATTCTTTATGAACGCACACGCGCACACCCTACACCTATGAGATAGAGTCGGCCAACATCTTGAGATTGGCAAAGTCAGCACAGGTGCCTTCGTAATCGACGAAACCGTATGCCCGAACATCGCCAGAAATACAGGAATTAAAAAAATGCAAGCACCAATGCAAAGTCTAGAACTTGAACCCTTATGAGCTGGTTCTACCGCAAGAAACCTAACCATCTGAGCTACTTTTAGTTTGCACCGTCAACGTGTTCCTAGCTGCTTGCGGGACGACCATTTGGCTTCCTCTCTCTCTCAAAGAACCAAAACTCTGTCCTATGGGTGAACCACGGCATTAAATTGTAACTGACACTAGTGCAGAATGGTCTAACAGAAATGGTTAAAATTCCCTTTTGTTGGCACACTTTCGAACCGTCACCTTGCGAAGGTGTGCGATAGAGGACAGTTTATAGTAGTAGATTGTTGCATTTATTAGCTTGTAGATTCTTTTTTTCTTGAGAAGTGCTATGTCATGGTAACATAATTTGTTAGCACCATTATCTCTTTTCTCATTTAATATTAGGCCATGTCACGAATATGCCTAGTTGGCGTTGCATGATGACACATGGTATTATCTATGTTACTCTCACTATGATTAGTGAGTGGACTTAGGCCTGTTTAGATGTCCTTTGGCTCAACACTCCACGAAATCGGCGTTGGAGTCAGGCGAACGCCCCAGCTCCGTTTTGTGAAGTCGTGTTAAACGACAGTGTAGTTTTAGCTTTTGGTAGAAATTGCATGCCCATCCATCCAACATCCCATGATTTTCTTTTGACTTTTAAATTTGAATCTATTATATCTTTTGAACCAAAAGTCCAATTTATATTTTGTTATATATTCGTGTTTCTTGTGACAAGTGCTTTGAAATAAGACCACTCTTAAATTCGTTTTGACAAATTTTAAAAACTTTACCAAGTTGCAGCTACTAAAACTTGATAGAAACAAATGAAACTGGGTGAAAGTAAAAAACTTAATATTACGACTATCAAGTTTTAATATTTGAAAACCTACTAACAAATTAAAAGTTGTTGAAATGTATTCAAGAATGGTCTTGTTCGAAAGTTCTCACACAACGAACACATATTCGAAAAACCAAAACAAGCTGCATCACGAGATGCTAAACCTGGCTATGGGAGCCACATGCGCGAAGGATGGGAAGAAGAGTGGTGTTTCATGCGATTTCTGTCTTGCATTCGTCGCATGTGCAATCAATCATTTTCTATCGTAGTAGTAGTAGGTTGTTTCTTTTGGAACTCATTTGGGTGCTGCGCCGCCACATCCTTTTGTACTTCGTCGTAGCTATTCCTGAATTGTAAAACTTAAGGGCCCCAATTTAAGACCAGGCAATAGCCTACTACCCAAAAAGGCAAAAAAGAAATTTAAATATGTATGGATGGTTCAAACAAATTGTGTGCGTCTTAACAAGTTCCAAACAAACTAAATCAAAGTTAATTTTGCATGTCAAACAAACTACTGTCAAATGGTTCTCAAACTTTGTTTGGAATTTTTTTTCTTTGAAAAGGGGGTTTGCCCCGGCTTCTACATCTGAACGATGCATACGACCCTCTTATTGATAATCAAAGGGTCCAACAAAAGTCTTCAGGTCTCAAAAAAAAGGAAAAGAGGGCTAACAAAGAGCAAGAATACAAAAACAGGATACCACAATCGGCAGGCAAAAAATAAGATAAGAATCTAACACCTATCCTATTACATGACCGTCATCCAAACCGGTTGAAGATAGCCCGTGCTTCCGTCTCCTATGGATAGATCCAGTAACTAAACACTCCCTGGCCTCCATCAGAGTGAGTAGCGATCACATACGGATCAGTATAGTAGCCCGGAAAATAACCTGCAAGAAATAAATATTTGTTGTTCTGTTAAAAACCAAGTCATTTCTGCAGTTCCAAACTGCCCACAATAAAGGACATACTCCTACACGGACATGTCTCGTTGTTTCTGCATCAATCCCATCTAGCCATGTCACAAATAACGTGTTGATGGAATTCGGATGAGTAATATTAAATGCTATGTGGATCGACCGCCACAAAAAATTTGCCAATGGGCAGTCGAGAAAGAGGTGTTTGATGGATTCATCACTATCACAGAAGCTACATCTTGTAGATCCTGTCCAGTTGCGCTTTGCCAAATTGTCCTTAGTTAGAATGACTTGTTTATGAACAAACCACATAAACACTTTAATTTTTAAAGGCACTTTGACTTTTCAAATATGTTTCGAATGAGGAATAGTGCTAGCATTGATAACATCCAAGTACATGGATTTAACCGAAAACTCTCCATTCTTAGTTAGTTTCCAGCGCAACTGATCGGGCTGTTGAGAAAGGTGGACATCCATCGATCTTCTCACAAGATGGAGCCAAACTTTTCAACGGTTTTCCGCTAACGTCCTCCTGAATTAAATAGTAAGAGGATTGGACTGTAATACTGTTGCAACGTAAGCGTCTCTTTGCTGAACAATATTAAGAGGATTAGACTGTGACTTTGTTTGGAATAAACTCAAATCTGATTGAAAGTAGACACAATAAGGCCTGTTGTAGAAGAATACTAATGTATTGTAAAGACATGTTATTGTTTTATTTCTTTATATCCCTCTATGACAAAAACTTTCAGATTGGTGATTAATAAGATCTACCTCTTTCTTGCAACAGAGTATTCGAATGGAACGTATCCACGAGACGCACTCCCCGCTATACATGTCACCCAATCGAAACGGCAGCTACGCGTGACCTCGTAACAATCAGACGGTGCAGCGCTTGGTCTCGCGCTGGTACTGTCACACTTGATATGGTAAGGGTTTATGGCAATATTTTTTTTATTGTTAATAATGAGTGCCTTCCAAAAACAAAACATCAATTCACTATTTAACAATCTTACCTCTTAAGGTAAGAGATTATTATCACCCTTGGATAAAGAATTATAGACGGCTCAGAATAGTTTGGACTATGTGAAATAGTTTCAACTTAAGTATGCTCAGTACTACATGTGTTTTCTGGGACTGTGATCCCCTTCTTTTACCTTGCAAGATATCACCTATGTTCAACCGCAAAAAAAAAGGGATATCACCTATGTTCCGATTTGTAAGACATTTTAAATATTTTAATATAAACTACATACACACTAAAGTAAGCGGAAAAAAAACACACTAAAATGTGTCTATACACATCTGACTAAGAAAAAGCTAGAACATCTTGGAATTTGGAACTAAGGGGGTATCTTGGAATTTGGAACTAAGGGAGTATCTCCCGTTGAAACCATAATAAAATGCGCCATATATGCATTCGCCTAATAAAAAAATTCTAATAATAGAATAACAGCCTTTGATCTGTAATTGCTACGTAGACTTTACACCCCAACGGAATATTTGGATCCATCCATATACCCCTGGTTGGTGGTGTCCTGGCCGTGGACAGCACACACCACGGGCGTGCCAGCTCCAGTCGACGCCGCCGGGAGGAGGGCTGGAGAGCCCGGCTGGCCGCCGGTGGCGGTGGGCGGGAGCGCGAGAGAGGTGGAAGCGATGGGGAGAGAGGAGTCGAGCAAGGTGTCGGTTAGCGCGGATGCTGCCATGTCATGGCAACGGTGCGAGGGAAAGATGGCTGGAAGCAATTAGTAGTCATGGACGACATGGATTTAGTGGGTAGCACGTTCTGTTCTCCCTCCCTGTCCCTGGTGAGTAACAGTGCCCTCGTTTACGCCCCCACACAAGCAGATGTGTAGCTAGATGACCGGCTGAAATAGTTCAACGTGGACGTACTACCACAAAACAAAGAGAGATACAATAAGAACTGGATGAGAGCATCTACAACCGGCACCAGTCAAACCCAGCCCATATCTGGGAAAATGTAGAAGCCTGGGCGAGCCTGGACATGTCTGTCACATGGGATCCGACAAACCGAACTCACGCCAAATCCCGTCAAATCATTCCCAACCTAGTCCGACCTGCCCTCTTCCTCTACTCTCTTCTGCCTCGTCCGCGTCGGCCCTTAGCTCCGCCATCGTCCCGACCCCACAGTGCCGCCACCATCGGCACAAAGCCCCTCCTCGCCATCCTTGCCGCCCCTCATGGTAGCCACCCCGGATGCCGCCGCGGTACGTCCCGCTCCTCCGGTTAGACACCTTGCCCTCTATGTGTTCGACAAAAGGACTGAGCTGTTTTTATCCTTATGTAGGTAAAATGGTGGATTCGCCAAATGAGGAGTTTCAGAACAATGAGCTTGATGCATTCATTTAAAAAGAATTTGTCGATTTGTTGAATTCGTTGGATAAGGAGGTCATGATGATGACAAGCCTCCATGAGGAAATGAAGAAGGAAGCGGAGCATATTCTAAAGAGGTAAATACACTGATCACTAGTAGAAAACAGGGCATTTGTCCCGGTTCGTAAGGGCCTTTAGTTCCGGTTCATGAACCGGGACTAATGGGTCGTTACTAATACCTCCCCCCTTTAGTCCCGGTTCAAACACGAACCGGGACAGATGGTCCTCCACGTGGCCGGTGCGCCAAGCCCAGACAGGGGCGCCTTTGGTCCCGGTTGGTGGCACCAACCGGGACCAAAAGGCATCCACGCGTCAACATTC
>NC_041383.1:784854611-784858880 GCF_002162155.2 Triticum dicoccoides
GGTGTTAATTTAGGTGTTTCATATATTGTGTTAGCTAGCTAATTAATAGAGAGAAGTGTCCTCTCTTATGTCCGTGCTTGGTCGACGCTACGTACTATATACATAAGTGATCGAGAGAACCATTGAGTACAGAAGTTTGTCATGCATACCGAGAGAAGTGATCTATCGACCTCTCCTTCTCCGAGAGATTGGTCGAACAACAAGTTTTCGTATCATGTATCCGACGCTACTGGCTACATACATGTACAATATGTATAAGATCTCTTAATTACAATCCCCTAGCAATTGAAATCAACTTCCACATGGTATTGACGACGTGTTCAAGAAAGAATCCCGCCAATTCCTCTTGAATTGCTTTCATGCGATCTGGTTCTAGGAGTTCATTCCGCATATGCCACGTCTAATTTGAAGAAGGGGGTTAATTAATACATATATATGAATGAAACTCAACAGAAATGATGGCGTAATAAAATGAAATTGTGAATATTATTGCTTACGCACTTCATATTGTCTTTTAGAGTAGCCCCGCTTGTTTTTCAAAGTCGCGTTGTGGATGAACTCGCACACGTAGTATCCACAGAAATCATTTCCTTGTTCCTGCCACAAGCACTTTACGAGAAATAGAGGTCAATCAAACTGATAATGAAGCATTATAAATGGCATTGATGAAAGTATAGCTATAGAATCAACGGGAGATGCGCACAACTAGCTAGCCAGTAGTACTTACTTTCGGGTATGTATATCACAGCTCCATCGGCAGTCCCAGAGCTTCTTCGGTGAACTGTTTCCTAACCCTCCAAGACAAAGAAAATAATTATTATTACTTGAGATATCAGGAAATGAACAAAAAGTTGCCGATATGGTGCGATAATGATCGATTGAACTTAGTTGTTGAGCAATTCAGTCATGTCCGCATAGGTTTCGGGATCTTTCCGTCTCGAGTCTAAGACGGTTACTAGTCTCCGCTCAAGCTTAATCTCCAGAAGAACATAGTGGTACCTGCGCACGCATGCATAACTCATCAATTACATTACTATAACCTCGCTCGAGTAATAAGGGAAACCGAATATGCACACGACAGTAACACTTACTTGCCGTTGTAAGGAAAGACTATGGTATCTTTGTTTTGATTTTTGATCAACGATCGTAGCAAGTTGTCCTCGGCCTCTTTGACGTCCTTTTTAACCAGAAAATCATCTATGATATTTGTGTTAATGAACCCAATATCATAAATTTCTTGTTTTTTGCACTCAACGATCTTCAATCTGCATAATATATTGAGGATAATTAATTATAAATACATGAAATGAAAGAGCCGAGCTATATATAGAGACTTAATGACAGAAATAGTACTTACACACAGTAGCAAAAGACCATTAGTTTATCGGGGGCCTTTTGATTGAAGAACGCGAAGAACTCATCAAATGGAACAGTCAACAGATCAGTTGCAACGAGGTCGTGCTCCTCTTTAATATTCAGATACAAAGCATTCGTCGCCCCAGACTCTCTGCAGGTTTTCATGTACCAATTATGGAATCTTCGCATCATTGTTGTCAGAGATTTTTCATCTTTGACGAGAGGCTTCCCGTACTCGTATCTGTGTTCGTCCACCTCCAAGAAATCAGGAAGTTGATCGTCAGGTAGGTAATCTTCCAGATTGCCATAATCGGCCACCGTCCCCGGAGCATTAGCGACGATGTTGCCGCTAGACACATTGAGCGTGGGGCACGATTGGTTTGCTTGTTCGCCGAGCTGGTCAATTTTTTTCGCGGCTGCTCGTTCTTTTGACCTTAGATGTCTGATAGTACTTCCCGACCGCTCCGCTTGGAGATATGTCTGTTCAGTAATGCGCTCATAGTTGGTTCTCGGCGGAGACTTTGCCGGTTTCCTCAGGGAATCGAGAGTGCGCTTTGCTTTCACCGGATCTACCTTCTCCTCCGGAGGTGGATGTCTCTTAGCTTTCACCCCTTCAAAGAACTCCTTCATGTGGGTCCGCACGATCGTATCGTTTTCCTCCTCTGTCCTCTCGTACGGTAACTTCTCTAGAGGCTTGAGAGGTATACCGTATCTGTATTGCCTCCCGCCTCTGGTTGTGCTGCTAGACGCCGGAGAAGACGGAGCGGCTGCGGTGTCTGTCTTCTTTCGTGCTTGCTTACGAGGCGGAGGAGAAGGAGTACGACGCGCCGGAGCAGCCGGGGCGGCGGCGGGTCTCTTCCGCCCTTGCTGGCGAGGCGGAGAAGGAGGAGGCTGCTGGCTGCTCGGGAGCGCCGACGCATGCGGAGAAGGAGGCGGAGTGCCGCCACGCGCCGGAGAAGGAGGCGGAGTGCCGCCACGCATGTCCTGGTCGTCACTCGCCGGAGGAGGAGGCGGTGGAGGAGGCAGAGTGCCCTGACTCGCCGGAGGATGAGGAGGAGGCGGAGGCGTCCAGTTCGGAAGGTTGATGAGCTCCTTCCGCCTTAGGCATGGAGTCTTCAGAGCAGAACCCATCCTAGTCTCCCCTTCACCGGTAGGGTGGTCAAGCATGAGGTCCTCAAATCCCTCCGTTATTTCATCCACCATCACCTTAGCATATCCTTCTGGAATCGGCTGGCAGTGATAAGTTGCTCCGGATCCAGTAGGATAAACAGAGCCAACAGCCGCCTTGACCTTTAAATTCATCCATCGCGCCATAATGTGGCAATTTTGAGACTCCGTGATAGCATCCACGGGATAGCTGGCAGGAGCCGTCAAGACATGCTCCAGCTGAAGCAGCTCGGTGGAAGCCACGCTGCTTCTCTGCTGAGATGGCGGGGTAGCTTCGGGGGAAGCTTCGGCAGGTCGTTTGCTGCGATCTGCTGCTTCTCGTTCCTCTTCTCGTTCCTCTAGCCTCATTACCCTTTCGTGCAGCGCCTGCAGTTGGCCCTGCTCCAGTGTCTTCCTCCTCTCGTGGGTTTTGTAACCCCTTGCGTCCGGAAAACCAACCTTCCACGGAATGGAGCCTGGCGTGCCTCGTGTCCGTCCAGGGTGCTCAGGATTCCCGAGGGCCATTGTGAGCTCGTCCTTCTCCCTATCTGGAATGAACGTCCCTTGCTGCGCTGCATTGATATAGTGTCGAAGGTTCTTGAGGGGTATTTGCAGTTGCTCGTCCGTCCAACGGCACTTCCCTAATACAGGGTCCAAGGTTCCGCCAGCCCCGAAGAACCAAGTCCGGCAACGGTCTGGCCAGTACATTGTCTCCGGTTTGATCCCCTTTTCAAGGAGATCATTCTCCTTCTTGGACCACTTAGGTCGGGCTTTGAGGTAGCCACCTGACCCCGTGCGATGGTGAAGCTTCTTCTTCACAGCATTTTGCTTGTTCGTTGCCGACATCTTCTTACTCTTTTCCGATGTCTTGTGGGCCACATATGCGGGCCAGTGATCTTTGATCTTCTCATATTTGCCGATGAATTCTGGTGTCTTTTTTTGTCGACAAACTTGTTTAGCTCTTTCCTCCACCTCCTGAATAGGGTTGCCATCTTCTTAAGAGCACAAGACTTGATTAATTGCTCTTTAACTGGCTTCTCCGGATCCTCCTCTGGCGGTAGGGTGAAATTTGCCTTCAGCTGAGTCCAAAGATCTTCTTTCTGCATAGCATTGACATAAGACACCTCAGGGTCGTCCTTAGGCTTATACCATTGCTGGATGCTGATCGGGATCTTGTCCCTAACAAGAACCCCGCACTAGCAGAAAATGCGTTCTTTGTCCAGATGGGTTCAATCGGTTCGCCGTCGGGCGCGATTTCTATGATCTCAAACCTTTCATTCGAGCTCAACTTTTTCTTCGGGCCTCGTCTCCTTACCGAAGTTGTGCTCGATCTGGAGGGCTAGAAATTAAAAGGAAGAAAGATGAGAGTAATTAATATGTGTACATATACCAAAACAATGGATGCATCAATTAACTAGTCAGCACGGGCTTAACTAATATATATATACCTGGCCGGACTCGGTTCGGTCACCGGAGCAGTCAACACGGTCTCCTTCTTGTACCTCCATTGTGTCACCGGAGCCATGATGAACATAGCCCTCTTCTTGTACCGGCATTAATGGGCCGAAGCCATCATGAACATAGCCCTCTTCTTCACCTAGTCCTTCCTGACCATCGGTGTCGTTGAGAAATGACGCAACTTCATCACTTCCTTGTGCGATTATGTGCCCCAACATCGCTTCTGTTGCTTCGTCTCGGGAGTGCTCCATAGTTTCTGCAAATATTTACAACATGTCAATTATTATTCAAACATGGTACAGATGGATA
>NC_041383.1:784859310-784861633 GCF_002162155.2 Triticum dicoccoides
ATATATATATATATATATATATATATATATATATTAGTGGCAAACGTAGAACTAGCTAGCTAATCACAATAAGGAATCATGTTAGTGGCCTCGACGCTGCTTCTCTAGGGTTTGGGGTCGCCTCGACACAACGCTTCAAGGGTTTGGGGTGGCCTCGACGACAACGCTCTTTTAACTTGGTAAATTTGGGTGGCCTCGAGAGTTTTGGTCGAGCGAGAGGGCCGAGGGGGGTGCTACCGTTGTATAGGTTATCACGGTCGAGAGGGGGTATATATATCGACCTTCCCTCATGTCGAAGTTATCTCGAGGGGGCGGCGAGGGCGAAGGCGAGCAGCCTGACGGCGACAGACCCGATAAAACATAAGAAAACGAAGAAGAAATAAAAAGAGGAGGAGAAGAAAGGAATAGAGGAGAAGATCGAAGAAAAAAAGAAGAAGAAAAAAATTCTCTTTTTTCTTCTTCTCCTCTATTTCTTTCTTCTTCTCCTCTTCCTTTTCTTCTTTTTTGTTCTTCTTATTTATTTCTCCTCTATTCCTTTCTTTCTTCTTCTCCTCTTCTTTTTCTTCTTCTCCCTCGAGAAAGGAAAATAATTAAGGAAAAGGAAGAAAAGAGGAAGAAGGAAGAAGGAAGAAGAAGAAGAAAGGAATGGAGGACAAGAAGAAAAAATAGATTTTTTTCTATTTTTTCTTCTCCTCTTCTTTTTCTTCTTGTTTCTTCTTCGTATTTATTTCTCCTCTTCTTTTCCTCTCCTCTTCTTCTTTCTTTCCTCTTCTTATTTTCTTCTTTCCTATCCTTCTTTTTCTAAAATTGTAACTTTTGCATATATAAAACTTTTCTAAAATTATAACTTTCTATATATGAACAAAAAACTTTCTATGAACAAAAAAACATTTTTAAGATATATATTTAGCAAATTCTAGCCACATACATCACGTACACATATACTCCCTCCGTCCGGAAATACTTGTCGGAGAAATGGATGAATCTAGACGTATTTTAGTTATAGATACATCCAATTTTATCCATTTCTTCGACAAGTATTTCGGGACGGAGGGAGTACATTATAGCCACATACACATATACATCACATATGAACAAAAAAATAAACTAATAAAAAAACATATAGCAACATATGAACAAAAACATATAGCCACATACATACACATACATTATATATATATGAAAAAAATTAAACCAATAAAAAACAGAACCGGCCGGGCAGAGGGGCATGGCGGCAGCGGTGGCGCCGGCGGGGCAGGGCAGGGGTGCAGGAGCGAGGCAAGGCAGGGGCGCGAGGCAGGTGCTCACAGGGGGGTGGCGGGGCACGGCGGGCGGCGTCGGGGCGCGGGGAGCGGCGCCGGCGTCGGGGCAGATGGCATCGAGGGCGGCGGCGACGGTGAGGTGGACCAGCCTGACGGCGTCGGAGGCGGCGGCGACGACGAGGTGGAGCAGCCTGACGGCGTCGGAGGCGGCGGCGACGACGAGGTGGAGCAGCCTGACGGCTCGGCGGCGATGGCGACGAGGCAGAGCAGCGGGCGTCGGGTGGAGAAGAAAGGGATGGATTTTAGAGAAACTGCTAAGTGCTAGTTATATATGAAGAGAATTGGTCCCGGTTCGTGAAACCAACCGGGACTAATGCCCCCTTTAGTCCCGGTTGGTGCCACCAACCGGGACCAAAGGCCGCCGCTTTCTGCCCTTTGGGCTGCTGAAAAGAGGCCTTTGGTCCCGGTTGGTGGCACCAACCGGTAGTCCCGGTTGGTGCCACCAACCGGGAGCAAAGGACCCTGTGCTGCCCGCGTCGGGGCCAAAGTTTAGTCCCACCTCGCCAGTTGAGAGGGGCGCGCAGTGGTTTATAAGCCCCACTGCCGCATCCCTCTCGAGCTCCTCTCCACCGTAGGCTTGCGGGCCTATTTGCTACTGCTTTGCCTGATGGGCCTTCTGGACCTACTGCGGGCCTGAATCTTGGCCCATGGTAGGGTTTCTAGTCGTATTCAGGCCGTGGGGGCCCAGCACGAGGCATTTTTTTGTTTTCTTTCTTGCTTTATTTATTTTATTTTGTTTCTACTTACAACAAAATACTTATTGTTGCTATTTTTAATTATTTTCCAGTTTTTTGTTTTGTTTTTTGCATTATTTATTTTCTTTTATTTTTTGCTTTATTTTTTAATTCTTTTTGCTTTTAGTTTTAGAAAAATTATAAACCTTCTGTTAGTGCCATTAGTTTTCAAATTTGAAAACATTTTTTTTGTTTTTTTGTTTTCTTTCTTGCTTTATTTATTTTGTTTTGTTTGTACTTACAACAAAATACTTATTTTTGCTATTT
>NC_041383.1:784861871-784875252 GCF_002162155.2 Triticum dicoccoides
TACAACAAAATACTTATTGTTGCTATTTTTAATTGTTTTTTGTTTTGTTTTCTCCATTATTTATTTTCTTTTGTTTTTTGCTTTATTTTTTAATTCTTTTTGCTTTTAGTTTTAGAAAAATTATAAACTTTCTGTTAGTGCCATTAGTTTTCAAATTTGAAAACACTTTTTTTGTTTTTTTTGTTTTCTTTCTTGCTTTATTTATTTTATTTTGTTTCTACTTACAACAAAATACTTATTGTTGCTATTTTTAATTATTACGAGGGCCGTACCATAAGACATTAAAGCATTTCAAATGAACTATGAAAAAGTTGAAAGTTGACATGATATCATAAATTCACCCACATAGCATGTGCCTGTACTAAACGGACAATGGTATCATACTCGTCTGTTATAAAGTTGGCATGGTATCATCATAATAGTTGCGAGAGAAAGTCTTCACTTTTTCTTCGCTTGTGTCATTTGCTTATTGCGCCATAACCATGGATAATCTTCATCATTTATCAGGATGCTGGGGGTCAGCCTTGACTTTGAAGGGAGGAATTTCATGAAACTTTTCATAATCTTCAAACATGTCTGTCTTGTCCTCCACTCCTACGATGTCCCTTTTTCTTGAAAGAACTATGTGGCGCTTTGGCTCATCGTATGATGTATTCGCTTCCTTATCTTTTCTTTTTCTCGGTCTGGTAGACATGTCCTTCACATAGATAACCTGTGCCACATCATTGGCTAGGATGAACAGTTCGTCAGTGTACCCAAGATTTTTCAGATCCACTGTTGTCATTCCGTACTGTGTGTCTACCTGTACCCCGCCTCCTAACAGATTGACCCATTTGCACTTAAACAAAGGGACCTTAAAATCATGTTCGTAGTCAAGTTCCCATATGTCCACTATACAACCATAATATGTGTCCTTTCCCCTCTCGGTTGTTGCATAAAAGCGGACACCGCTGTTTTGGTTGGTGCTCTTTTGATCTTGGTCAATCGTGTAAAATGTATTCCCATTTATCTCGTATCCTTTCCAAATCATAATAGTCGAAGATGGTCCCCTGGACAACAAGTACAGCTCATCACAAACAGTGTTGTCACCTCTGAGACGTACTTCCAACCAACTGCTGAAAGTCCTGATGTGTTCACATGTAATCCCGTCGTTGCACTGCTCCAGGTGTTTGGAGCGCAGACTGTTCTTGTGTTCATCGACATATGGGGTCACCAAGGTAGAGTTCTGTAGAACTGTGTAGCGTGCTTGAGACCAAGAATATCCGTCCCTGCATATTATTGAGTCCCTTCCAAGCGTGCCTTTTCCAGTCAGTCTCCCCTCATACCGCGATTGAGGGAGACCTATCTTCTTAAGGCCAGGAATGAAGTCAACACAAAATCCGATGACATCCTCTGTTTGATGGCCCATGGAGATGCTTCCTTCTGGCCTAGCGCGGTTACGGACATATTTCTTTAGGACTCCCATGAACCTCTCAAATGGGTACATATTATGTAGAAATACGGGGCCCAGAATGACAATCTCGTCAACTAGATGAACTAGGACGTGCGTCATGATATTGAAGAAGGATGGTGGGAACACCAGCTCGAAACTGACAAGACATTGCACCACATCACTCCTTAGCCTTGGTATGATTTCTGGATCGATCACCTTCTGAGAGATTGCATTGAGGAATGCACATAGCTTCACAATGGCTAATCGGATGTTTTCCGGTAGAAGCCCCCTCAATGCAACCGGAAGCAGTTGCGTCATAATCACGTGGCAGTCATGAGACTTTAGGTTCTGAAACTTTTTCTCTGACATATTTATTATTCCTTTTATATTCGACGAGAAGCCAGTCGGGACCTTCATACTAAGCAGGCATTCAAAGAAGATTTCCTTCTCTTCTTTGGTAAGAGCATAGCTGGCAGGACCTTCATACTGCTTTGGAGGCATGTCGTCTTTTTCGTGCAAACGTTGCAGGTCCTCCCGTGCCTCAGCTGTATCTTTTGTCTGCCCATACACGCCCAAGAAGCCTAGCAGGTTCACGCAAAGGTTCTTCGTCACGTGCATCACATCGATCGAAGAGCGGACCTCTAGGTCTTTCCAGTAGGGTAGGTCCCAAAATATAGATTTCTTCTTCCACATGGGTGCGTGTCCCCCAGCGTTACTCGGAACAGCTAGTCCGCCCGGACCCTTTCCAAAGATTATGTGTAAATCATTGACCATAGCAAGTACGTGATGACCGGTACGCATGGCGGGCTTCCTCCGGTGATCTGCCTCGCCTTTGAAATACTTGCCTTTCGTTCGACATTGATGGTTGGTAGGAAGAAATCGACGATGGCCCAGGTACACATTCTTCTTGCAGCTTCCCAGGTATATACTATCGGTGTCAAGTAAATAGTGCGTGCATGTGTGGTATCCCTTGTTTGTCTGTCCTGAAAGATTACTGAGAGCGGGCCAATCGTTGATGGTCACGAACAGCAACGCCTTTAGGTGAAATTCCTCCTGTTTGTGCTGATCCCACGTACGTACACCGTTTCCATTCCACAGCTGTAAAAGTTCTTCAACTAATGACCTTAGGTACACATCAATATCGTTGCCGGGTTGCTTAGGGCCTTGGATGAGAACTGGCATCATAATAAACTTCCGCTTCATGCACATCCAACGAGGAAGGTTATACATACATAGAGTCACGGGCCAGGTGTTGTGATTGCTGCTCTGCTCCCCGAAAGGATTAATGCCATCCGCACTTAAAGCAAACCATACGTTCCTTGGGTCACTTGCAAACTCATCCCAGTACTTTCTCTTGATTTTTGTCCACTACGACCCGTCAGCGGGTGCTCTCAACTTCCCGTCTTTTTTACGGTCCTCACTGTGCCATCGCATCAACTTGGCATGCTCTCCGTTTCTGAACAGACGTTTCTACCGTGGTATTATAGGAGCATACCACATCACCTTCGCAGGAACCCTCTTCCTGGGGGGCTCGCCGTCAACATCACCAGGGTCATCTCGTCTGATCTTATACCGTAATGCACCGCATACCGCGCATGCGTTCAGATCCTTGTACGCACCGCGGTAGAGGATGCAGTCATTAGGGCATGCATGTATCTTCTGCACCTCCAATCCTAGAGGGCATACGACCTTCTTTGTTGCGTATGTACTGTCGGGCAATTCATTATCCTTTGGAAGCTTTTTCTTCAATATTTTCAGTAGCTTCTCAAATCCTTTGTCAGGCACAGCATTCTCTGCCTTCCACTGCAGCAATTCCAGTACGGTACCGAGCTTTGTGTTGCCATCTTCGCAATTGGGGTACAACCCTTTTTTGTGGTCCTCTAACATGCGATCGAACTTTAGCTTCTCCTTTTGACTTTCGCATTGCGTCCTTGCATCGACAATGACCTGGCGGAGATCATCATCACCGGGCACATCGTCTGGTTCCTCTTGATCTTCAGCAGCTTCGCCTGTTGCAGCATCATCATGCACATCGTCTGGTTCCTCTTGATCTTCAGTAGCATCACCGTATTCAGGGGGCACATAGTTGTCATCGTACTTTTCTTCTTCGCCATCTTCCATCATAACCCCTATTTCTCCGTGCCTCGTCCAAACATTATAGTGTGGCATGAAACCCTTGTAAAGCAGGTGGGTGTGAAGGATTTTCTGGTCAGAGTAAGACTTCTTATGCCCACATATAGGGCATGGACAACACATAAAACCATTTTGCTTGTTTGCCTCAGCCACTTCGAGAAAATCATGCACGCCCTTAATGTACTCGGAGGTGTGTCTTGAACCGTACATTCATTGCCGGTTCATCTGCGTGCATTATATATAATTAAGTGTGTCAAAAATCATTACAGAACATCATGAATAGATAATTAAGTGACCAAATTAATAGAAGTTCATCATCACATTAAAACCAAAGTACATACATAGTTCTTATCTAACAACATAAAGCTCTGCAGAGCATCTAAATTAATTAAACCATACATTGAATCTATGTAAAACATTTCAATGCGAAAACAAATGCGATTATAATCGCAACCAATGTAACAACTGATCCAACGGCATAATGATACCAAGCCTCGGTATGAATGGCATATTTTCTAATCTTTCTAATCTTCAATCGCATTGCATCCATCTTGATCTTGTGATCATCGACGACATCCGCAACATGCAACTCCAATATCATCTTCTCCTCCTCAATTTTTCTAATTTTTCCTTCAAGAAATTGTTTTCTTCTTCAACTAAATTTAACCTCTCGACAATAGGGTCGGTTGGAATTTCCGGTTCAACAACCTCCTAGATAAATAAAATCTATGTCACGTTGGTCGGCATAATTGTCAAAAACAATAGATGAACCAATAGTTATGAAAAGATAATATATACCACATTCGACGAGGGCCGCGGGGGCGGATACCAAAACCATCGCACTATATAAGATGCAATAATAAAAGTAAGAAAATTATACAAGTATCTATATAAACATACAAGTAAGAAATTTTTTTCTTTTCAGAAAGAAGATAAGAACAAGAGGCTCACCACGGTGGTGCCGGCGACGAGATCGGCGCGGGCGATCGACGGCGGTGAAGACGGGGACGGGACGTGACGGACCGCTAAACCTAGACAAATATTGAGGAAAATGGAGCTTGGAGGTCGAGCTTGGAGAGGAGAAAGCTTAAGTAGTGTGGCTCGGGCATTCCATCGAACACCTCATGTGCATAGGAGGTGAGCTAGAGCACCACAAAGCTCTCTCCTCGCCGGCCATGAAAAACAGAGCAGTGAGACTGCTCTGCTCGCGGGCGAGGGGTATATATAGGCAATTAATTGGTCCCGGTTCGCGGCTTGAACCGGGAATAAAGGGAAGCCTTTGGTCCCGGTTCAGGCCACCAACCGGGACCAATGGTGGTGGGCCATGAGCAAGGCACATTGGTCCCGGTTCGTCCCACCAACCGGGACCAAAAGGTCCAGACGAACCGGGACCAATGGCCCACGTGGCCTGGCCGGCCCCCGAGGCTCACGAACCGGGTCCAATGCCCCCATTGGTCCCGGTTCTGGATTGAACCGGGACTAATGGGCTGACCCGGCCTGGACCATTGCCCCCTTTTCTACTAGTGGATGGTGCTTGAACTTGTCATCGATGTTCACTTTAGTGTCTGAACTTGAAAAATACGTTGAACTGGTTCTATAACTTGACACGAATGTGCAAATACGGTGCTAATCACATTCGTAGACGTAAAGTGCGTCGACGTGGCACTGACATGGCATGGGCCCCACTTGTAGGTACGAAACAGAATTACTTGAGTACTATATATGCCTCTATGACTAGTGGGCTTGCCTGTCAGTAATTGGTAAGAAAATTAACATAAAAATGTACTGGTCGGGCATCGAATATCCGACCTGACGCTTGGGAGATCTATGCGCTCACAATTCCACCAAACATGTTTCTTTGTCAACAACATCAGACTCTCATAATCAATGTAATTGAATCAAAAACTCTTGTATACATAAATGGGTTGCAGTCTGTGGCCCATTTTCCACAGGTTTTTTTAATGTAAAATGTATGTTAACAATAATCATAATAATAAATGCTAGATTTGAATATTCATGTGTTATTAATAATTACTTCATGCTACACTAATATGTTGTGCACACAAAATAAATATAGAGAGGTATGTATTAAAACAACTTACTTAAAATCTGCCTGTAATTTTTAGAAATATTAACATATTATTAGAAAACTACTATTTTAAATATAACCCATGAGTGCTTTAAAATGTTTGTAAATAGTAACATATAAAATATTTTTCTAAATAATAATTATTTTCTGAAAATATTATTTTCTAAATAATAAGTTAATATTTCTAAATATTGCCCGAATAGTTTTTAGTAAGTTATTTTATTACATACGGTATACATCTATATAATTAATTACTTTGTGTGCACATGGATATTCGCACATGAATATTGAATCTTACTTTTATCATTATGATTATTATTTACGCACATTTTACATATTTTAAAAAAATAACGTGTGCAAAATGGTCCACTGGCTACAACCCATTTATAGACACATGAGTTCTGGCTTATGTACATGAAGATTTAGGGGCCATCTGGATGTTAAAGCTTCTTCGGTGTGGTGGCTAGCATGGGCAGCGCGAAAGCGTCTGGCTACTGGTTCGATTCCTGTGAAACGAATTTTTCATATTATTTTTGTCTAAGGTACTGAAAGGCGGGCCCACTAGTCATAGAGATATTCAAGTAATTCTGTTGGGTAGTTATAAGTTGAGCCCCATGCCATCTCTGTGCCACATCAGTGATATACACTGCCACGTCGACGCACTTTATGTCTACGGGTGTGATTAGCACCGTATTTGCACGCTCGTGTCAAGTTTTAGAACTAGTTTGACGTATTTTTCAAGTTCAGGCACTAAAATGAACATCCATGGCAAGTTGAAGCACCACGGGTGTATTTACCTCTATTCTAAACTACAAGGGTTCGATCAAGGGGAGGAGAATTGTTCACTGGGATAGGATCATCGGCGCACAACTGCTCTACAAGAACAAGTTTCAAACCGAATCAAAGTTCCATGATGGATTTTTTTGGTGTCGCTTCCGGGTGAGCAAACCCTTGTTCCTGCGCGTGGTGGAGGGCGTGGAGGCACATGATCCCTACTTCAGTCTCAAAAAAGATTTGATATAGGGCCAAGCCCAAGTTTACTCGGATCTTCACGAATTGGAGTTACTTTGCACCAAACAAAATATGCCTTGTACTTTCAAAGTTGATAGAATAACAACTTTTAAGCTGTACTAGCTGCTATGCACACGGTACACTTTTACACACCCAAGGGAAACAATTGGTCAGTGCATATACCTTGGACTTGTATGGTGGCGTCCTGGCCGTGGACGGCAGTGGCACACACCGCGGTCGTGCCATTCCAGCGCCCTTCGTAGTCCAGTTCAAGCCCCTATCAACTCTAGCCGCCGCTGCCGCTGGGTGAAGGGTTGGGGAGTGCAGCTCGCCGGCGAGCGAGAGGTGGCGAGGGCGAGGGAAGCGACGGCAAGGTGGGGGTAAGCTTGGACGCTGCCATGGCAACGGTGCGAGAAGGGAAGATGGCTGCCGGGGTATACATATCGAGTGACAGGTTCAGTTCACTGGCCAATGGATACATGGTCGAATTAGTAGTCATGGACGGGAGACCTCGGTTTTGGGACCGTTTGTCCACAGTCCACAGATCTTGGTAATCATTCTTCCTCTGCTATTTGAAATTTTGAATACCGTCTGCATATATTGTTTCGAAATCTACTCCCTCCGTCCCATAATGTAAGACATTTTCTAAAAATGTCTTATATTATGGGACGGAGGGAGTACAAGGTTATGCTCTAATGAGAACTTGTGTGAAAATGTGTTGGAGATGCTTAGGCATGTACGTGGATGAGGCACTTGGGCACTCCTTTTGCATGCAAATCAAATGGAACCTGGAGGTTCCAATCCCTTGTTGGGTCGAGTTCTCCATTAAATGTAAGAACAGAATTACTTTGTGTACGATGGTTTTCCATCCGATTCCTGTATGACAAGAGAAGGGCCCGCTTCCATATGTTGTGGCCAACAACACTAGATCAATCTGATCCTACAAATGTCATATGAATTTTCATCGTATGTGTAGCAATCTCATGTAAAAATGCAGAAAACATGATAGTAAACACATCTTACTGCAACAACTTGCAAAACCAGAATGCAACAATGAGAGGTACTAACTTCACCAAATAATGTTACCGTACCACAACATACAAAATACTAGTTCAACAAATTACTAACACTGTGTTTGACCATGTATATCGTACTAATACATAGAGGGCACATTTTGTGACGTAGACCCATAACAGCAAATCACCAATTTGTGCAATTGCGTGTATTCTCAAGTTGAAGATATTGTCCTAGGTGGCATCACAATACTATAATCTGATAAGATGCATACCTTGTAAACTAGGGTTTTACTTCATTGGAAATCATTAACGCACCATGGAACATCTTAGGATTGGTCAAATCATTTTAATTTACTATCTCACATGTGAAACATAGTTGGTTTCAACTTCTAATTTGAAGCTCATTAGAACTTGTTTCCCAAAAACTAAGGACCAAATCTTGTATCCTCACACTTCGAGTCGTGGGTAGGTTGCGCCTGAAGCTTTTCATTGCTTGAACATGATATTGTCTTCACATGTAGCTCTTTGGCCTTTCCATAGAGGTACATATACAAACCACTGAAAACCAAAGCACTACCAAACAAGCTGCCATATAACAGTAAAATGTATCACTTACGGAATAAAAGAGCATGTAAAGATTAAAATAACTAACAATTAAACTATGGTATATGGTGTAATTCTAGTGCAACAATGTATAACTAAATCACAACATTCATTAAGCTACATTGTTCAATATTTCCGTTTCATCATACGTTAAGGTACAAATTTTCACTATCTCTATTCTAAACCACTAGGCGGCTATGGAGACACTGCATTAACACAACTCATCAATTATACATTCATTGATCATATGGATCATAAGGCATGCTTCACACGTAGGTACATACACCATGATAAGCACAAATATATTTAAGCACCATTTTCTTGAAATTAAATAAAGGAACTTCTATATTTGTCACAAGAATTATTTTTCCCAATGCTATTGTGTCTTCAAGTCATGATTTATAATTTTTGTTACTTTATTAGATAATTATAACTACATTGAGAATATACACACCCTAGGGATAGAGACATTATGTCCAATTATAATACCTACACATACATGAAAAAAATAAAAGCTTTGAATGTGAGTCCAAATACTAGACAAAAATGCACGTACCTCCCAACTGTGAGGCTTTCTCCTAGCAATAAAGCCCCAAGAACAATGGTGAAAACAATCGATAATGTGCTGAACATTGGTGGAAAAACAGGACCTCGCTTTTCCACAGCATAGAGATTTAACCAATACTTGGCGGCTGTGCCAAGTGCAGCCTATGTTCAAAATCAAGTATGTGACACATTATTGCCTATTTTTTCAACTCTAAAGTTAAGAAAATATAGAAAGAAATGTTTTGAATATTCAATATCACGAAGTAGTTGGATCTTGAACCATATATGATGTCCTCATAAGCAAGTTTTTTACAATTTTGATCTAAGTTAATATTTAACTTTTAAGAATGATATGCCCATTGATTCTTATAGCTAGAATAAAGGTTGAATACACCACAATCTCTAACAAATATTATCCTTACAAGCTATCCTATATCTACGATGAAAACATATCTTGCTCGGGTTGCTTGATAAACTAAGATTAGCTTATAAATGTAGTGGAATTATCAACTAGATCTGAAATTGGGGAAAGCAGTGGAAATCATGCAATAGTAAGAGATTTATAAAATTGAGAAGATTATGGAAAAGACTTACTGAGTAGACAATTGTTAATAGTTGAATGTTCCATCCTACTTGCCAAGCAAGTTTGTCTCTTCTCAAAAATATTCCTATGGCACATGTTTGCAAACCACCTAGAACACAGGTCAACACTGATGACCAATGTTTCCATGGATACACCTTTAGAACTTTCACCTGCATTATTAGAAACCGTTTGTTACAGATACAAGACTTGGTCTAAAACCACCATATCAGAATTGGGCATACCTGTATGGGGTACCAAAATGCATAGCATATGCAATCACCCAACAAAAGTAAGGTGCCTCTCAAATGGTGGTGTCCTCCGGCTACTCCATTAGAACTCTTAGTGATACCTTTTATAACTGGAGACCAGAGATGCAGTTCCTTCCCATTGTATAGGCTTATTAATAAAGCCCCTCCAAAGCATACCAATGCACCAACCACCTTCGCGCTACCCTCCTTGGATTTGAGGCGCAAGGTCTCCATGCTGCAAAATATATTTTGAAATTTTATTTTTTAATCTCTAGGATTAAGGTACATAACTAAGTTGTTTATTCGTGGAGATGAAGTTACTAATTAGTAGAGGAAAGCAGGATGGGGCGGGGGGCGGGGGGGGGGGGTCCCATCCTACATTGCAGAGAAGGAATTACGGTGTTGTACGGTGGAGGAAATGATTTTTTACCCAAGCAATATTGACAAGACAAAAGTGAAGAGCGGAGTCAAACTGGAGAAGATCACACCATAGGAAGCAGTTGTGTCATGTAGCCCATAGTAATACATGGCCATAGGCAACGAGTACCTATACAATGTCAAAATATCACTGTCAATATCAGTAAAAATTATTCCTTAATCATATACTCAAAGAAAAAGAAATTGTATCATACTTGACATTTGGACTATATAATAAACTATGAAATTGATTAAACAGAAGTTGTGCATCTCAACCTGTTAATTTATTTTGCAATTACAAATGAATAAAAAGGCATAAAACATTCGATGAAGAATCTGGTACACAAGTTTTACATATGTCCGAGGAGGATTTAAAAAAAGTGTTAGCATATGGGGGTTAGAGAATCATTCAGGTTCAGTTTAAGCTTTGTACTTGTGTTGAGTGAATTAGTTGGCTAATGAATGCTTGGTCATCTTCAGACCAACATAAAACCGCTTCCCCAATTCGGTTAATTGATTTTGACGGGAACATATGACAAGACGCACATATATAAACATTGAACAAAATATAGAGTTTAGAGGATAAAAAACAAACAAACTACCGAACTAGTTATATTATGTTAGTGCAAAGGTATATAAGATAGTTCATCGAGTGTATATACCCGACAAAAGCATTGATGAAGAGCCAACCAAGAGCCTTCTTATCCAATTCTTTCCACTTCCCACTGCAGATTTGTCAAACATATTATTGAGGCAATGTTTAAAAGTTATATTATTTTTTTCCATGAAAATAATAGGTTTTATTAAAAATAATAAAGATAAACAAAACTCCTCACCTTTCGAGGAGCAGGGCAAATGGCAAGATAAAAATGGCACCCAGAATGCTTCTATAACAAAGCAATGAGAATACAAACATGCCGCTATCAACTGCTACCTTGCCTAGCAGTATAGTTCCTGTGTTGAAGAGCTCCACAAGGACCACACAAACAGTTGGTTTCCACTTGCTTCCTGTGCGGCAATTTCAATCACAATATTAAAAAGTAGAACCTTGTCAATCTCTAAATTCACGCCAGAACCTTGCACCTACTACATAAATACTCGTAGTAAGTTGTGAAGCACGAACACGGATAAGATTACGTATCCCATGAAGGACGCGCCCGGTGAAAATCTATGGCCAATTACATAGGGTATACGTGCAACCTAAGTATCATTCTTTTTTCATTGACATAAACATTAAGGTAATTGGCCATAGATTTTCACAAATATGCGCACAAAAGAGCACTCAACTTTCCACTGTATATTTAGTTGAAGTTACAGAAATTGCAATGTACTTTCCCACTTTACTTAGGTGATCGAGCTGAGCTTCAGAGAATGGATGAGATTCCGAAATGTGAGTTCGTGGGGACTAACTTCTCAAGGCACTAGTAGAAAAGGGGGCAATGGTCCAGGCCGGGTCAGCCCATTAGTCCCGGTTCAATCCAGTACCGGGACCAATGGGGGCATTGGACCCGGTTCGTGAGCCCCGGGAGCCGGCCGGGCCACGTGGACCATTGGTCCCGGTTCGTCTGGACCTTTTGGTCCCGGTTGGTGGGACGAACCGGGACAAATGTGCCTTGGTCCTGGTCCACCACCATTGGTCCCGGTTGGTGGCCTGAACCAGGACCAAAGGCTTCCCTTTAGTCCCGGTTCAAGCCACGAACCGGGACTAAAGTGTTGGTCCTCGTTGCGGCCAGATTTAGGCCCACCTCGCCAACCGAAGGGGGCTCACACCGGTGTATAAGCCCCTCCCTCTCTGCCTTGTTGAGCTCCTCTCAAAATGAAAATAGATGCCCTTATACAGAAAATTTGACCTAAATTCATACTGAATTTCTCTGAAGTCAGTAGAAAATTATTATGAATTTAGGTTGAATTTTCTCTATAAGCACATCTATGCTCATTTCTGAGTAGTTTTTTATATAGATTTTTTCTTTTCTGCTATATTTATTTTTTTCTATTTATTTCTGAGTTGTAATAAGTCATTAAAAATAAAAAAGATTTTTGTAAAGTTAATCACAACTATTTTTTCTTCTATTTATTTCTGAGTAGTTTTTTATATAGTTTTTTTTTCTTTTCTGCTATATTTATTTTTTCTATTTATTTCTGTGTGGTAATAAGTCATTAAAAATAAAAAAAGAGGTGCAATGCTAGCTAATTCGCTTCAAGCCTTTCGGAATAGTGTACACTGCACTCCACATAGCTCCGTGCAGTCTACCCTATTCCTCAAGGCTTGAAGCGAACCAATGTGCAGGTGAGCATTGAGCCTCTTCTTCATCATCTCTGCACTCAGGGCTTATAAACAGCTGCGAGTGCCTCTCGCTTGGCGAGGTGGGAATAAAAAAACAGGTGCAGAAAGAATCAACTAAAAAACAGCTGCAGAAAATAAATAAGTAATTAGACGGGTCCATTGGTACCGGTTGGTGGCTCCAAACAGGACCAATGCAGAAAACAAAAAAACTAAAAAAAATAAAAAAAATAAAGCAAAAAGGAAACAAAAAAGTGTATTCAAATTTGAAAACTAATGGCACTAACAAAAAGTTTATAATTTTTTTAAAACTAAAAGCAAAAAGAATTAAAAAATAAAGCAAAAAAACAAAAGAAAATAAATAATGCAGCAAATAAAACAAAAAATCTGGGAAAAAAATAAAAATAGCAACAATAAGTATTTTGTTGTAAGTAGAAACAAAATAAAATAAATAAAGCACGAAACAAAACAAAAAAAAGTGTTTTCAAATTTGAGAACTAATGGCACTAACAGAAAGTTTAAAATTGTTCTAAAAGTAAAAGCAAAAAAGAAATAAAAAATAAACAAAAAAATAAAAGAAAATAAATAATGCAGAAAACAAAACAAAAAATCTGGAGAAAAAAAATTAAAATAGCAACAATAAGTAAAGAAAAAAGTGCCTCCTACTGGGCCCCCACAGTCTGAATACGACTAGAAACCCACCATGGGCCAGGATTCAGGCCCGCAGGTGGTCCAGTAGGCCCATCAGGCAAAGCAGTAGTAAGTAGGCCCGTAAGCCTGCAGTGGAGAGGAGCTCGAGAGGGGTGCGGCAGTGGGGCTTATAAACCACTGCGCGCCCCTCTAAGCTAGCGAGGTGGGACTAAACTTTCGTGTCGCACCGTGCCAGCACACGACCATTGGTCCCGGTTCGTGGCTCCAACCGGGACCAATGCCCACCCTTTAGTCCCGGTTGGTGGCACCAACCGGGACCAAAGCCCTCTGCTTCCCGCCCTTTGGGCTGCTGAAAAGAGGCCTTTGGTCCC
>NC_041383.1:784875519-784876016 GCF_002162155.2 Triticum dicoccoides
GCCGCCCCGCTCCGCGCGCCCTGTCGCCCCGACGCCGTCGCCGCCCCACGCCGCACCTCGCTGTCGCCGTCGACCTCGCCGTGAGCAACTTTTTATGATTTTTGTTAGATGTTTTTGTAGTTTATAGATTTTTTTTGTTAGATTAGATGTGTAGAAATTTAGATATGTAGTTCATAGTATGTTAATTTAGATTGTGTAATTAATTTGTTCATATTGTGTTAGATTTTTTTTTGTTAATAGATTTTTTTGGGTGTAATTAATTTGTTCATATTGTGTTAGATTTTTTTTCTGTTAATAGATTTTTTTATTAATTTGTTCATAGTATGTTTGGTGATATTATTGTTAATAGATTTTTTTGGTGATATTTAGATTGTGTTAGTAAGTACTATAATTAAACTAGCTAGTTAGAAAAATATAATTACTATTTTATTTAGATTTTTTGGTGTAATTAATTTGTTCATATTGTGTTAGATTTTTTTCTGTTAATAGATTTTTTT
>NC_041383.1:784876215-784886385 GCF_002162155.2 Triticum dicoccoides
TTTATTTAGATTTTTTTGGTAATATAATTAGTTAGAAAAATATTAGTTAGTTAGAAAAATACTAGTTTATTTTTAGTAAGTACTATATAGTAAGTGCTACTTTGTTTTTATTAAGTACTACTTTATTTATTTATAGTAAGTGCTTAGTAGTTGAACTAGATAGTTGATTTAATTAATAAAACTACTTTATTTAACTATATATAGAAGTAGTTTGTAGTAAGTGCTACTTTATTTTTTTATAGTAAGTGCTACTTTATTTATTTATAGTAAGTGCTTAGTAGTTGAACTAGATAGTTGATTTAATTAATAAAACTACTTTATTTAACTATATATAGAAGTACGTAGTTCCCGCATCGACGTTGGCGATGCCTATCCCGCATCCTCGTCGTCGTCGACTCGGCGGTGGAGGCCTGCTTGATCAGGGCATGTTCGGGACTGGGCTCCGCCGGGCTGGTATTGGGAGGTGCTACCTTCTGGGGGACGTAGGTTGGTGAGGAGGCAGCCCGTTGTTGACCTGATCCTTGTTTGGTGGCAGTCGCGTGGGCCAGTGACGGTGCCGAGGCTTCCGGACACCGCGGAGGTGGTACGTCACCGTGTCAGCGAGGAGGACGAGCACGTCCGTCGCTACATGGTTGCGTTGGAGGGCAGGTTCGACAATACCTGGCAGGTTCTTCAGGGATCTCACTGGAGCTATGATCCTTTGATCATTCCTTATCTTTGGGTGTCCACCGCCCGCGACGATACCCGTCGGGCGCTACGGTTCTAGCTGTATTAATTAGCGATGCTATATGTATGATAGTATTTGAGGAGTATTCGACGATGTACGGACACAAGAGATGATGTACTTTTGGTTATAATTGAATGCATGCTAATATGAATACTACTTTATTTTACGATTTGGTTTTGCTTATTGAATGCTCATATTGGAAAAGTACTCCTACTTTGAATGCTAAAATTGAAGAGCACTCCATACAGAAATCTAGGAGCCCCCTCCATCATCCACGCCGTCGTGGGGATAGCTTCTCCTTCATTCCCGTGTGCTAGACAATTTGTTGTAATAATTCACTCGGGAATGAAAGGAGGAGCTACATACCATCATCGATAGTCAACCCGTGATTAATAATAATGATCTAATTTATGTTTTTTAGAACATATATTTAATATTTGAATTATGAACTTAGGCCGGAAATGTCATACTCGGACGATGAAAACCGCCCGGGGGAGTGCGACTGGTGCCACGACGACCGAGGTATGTGCGACAGGTTCATTGAGCTGGACGAAGATCGGCGCTTCAGCATTAAGCTCGAGGAGACCTTCGATTTTCATACGGTACGCAACGAAGACAATAGTTTTTCATAATTAAGCATGACTTCAACTATTTTAACGTGTATTTTTCATCTTCTCCAATTCGACTAGCTTATCCCATGCTTTGCAAGACGCTATGTCTTGGAGAGGATGGGTTTTGAAGACCATGAAAGTATGGAAACCAAAAAATTATCCTAAGTACCCATCATGGTGTGGATTTTTAAGTAAAGATGTACAATGCTCAGAATGTAACCCATTTTGATTGCAAAAACTGGGAAGCACTTTGCAAGATGTATGGTTTTGATGAGGGTATGCTTGTCACCATGGATCTTGGTGATCCTACAATCGCGCAAGAGAGACCTTTGATTTTCGTCCTTGTGGATACACCTCCAATTCTTCCCCCATGTGAGCTTAACATAGTTATTAAGTAATTTATATTGTTTATTT
Source organism: Triticum dicoccoides (assembly GCF_002162155.2). Taxonomy (NCBI): domain Eukaryota; kingdom Viridiplantae; phylum Streptophyta; class Magnoliopsida; order Poales; family Poaceae; genus Triticum; species Triticum dicoccoides. The sequence goes on from NC_041383.1 coordinate 784,877,968, forward strand.
CAAAATAGTTGACAACTTATTTTCATTGACAGCTTATTTTCATTCTTCAAAGAATGTGCGGAAGATGATAGACAGAACCTACTACACCGAAGGCTCCGAACTAACTTATCAGGAGAAAAATCATCTGGTCGCATTTTGTACTGATCTTGAGAATTGCAATATCTACAATCAAACTCCTCAACATTATGGACAATACGTGCCACTAGTGCACGTGTTGAACTAGGGTAACTACCATGGAGATACCCTGGTAAGATTTTTTACTATTACGACATCCGTGCATCTTTTTGCACACTTCTAAAACTAGTACATCATTGCTAACTACGAAGTTATTACTATGTTTTTCAACAGATAATCCCGAATGATTGTGTGCCTCATCTGATGTATACACACGGTAGCCTTCATGTTTTGAATAGACAACCAGGTCTTCCTACGAATCTGAACTGTCCATACCGGGTTTCTAAAAGAAGTGGAGACATGACAATCAAATAATGGAAAAAATGTATGGACAGTCGTAAGGAGCTTCTTGGAAGCAACAATCAGCGAAGGGAAAAAATTGGAGACAGGATGATCGCCATTCTTCATAATGGAGAGTCAGGGTCTATATTGTTTTATGCTATTTTACCTTAAGGGTGTTTAGGTCATGTCCTACCTGATACTGATGATCATGTGCTAAGAACAATTATGTAGGGTTGGGTTCGATGACTATGAAGATGATGATCGTATGACTTATTATTAATAACGAGTAGAAGTTGTATGATGATGCATGATTAGTAGGACTTGTTATTATATATGATGATGTATGATGCGAGCATGCATGAGTTATTATATCAGCGGGTGAAATGAACATATATAGCAGCAGCGTTGGTAAACCAAGGACGAAGATATAATAGAGGACACTTCTCTCTATTAGCTAGCTAATAATAACCTAAAAATAACTCCCAAAACCCCTAAAGCAGCCACTTTTCTAAAAAAACATGGACTGTTGGTCCCGGTTGGTGCCACCAATCGGGACCAAAGGCCCCCTGACTGGGCTCGGCGCACAGGGGCACGTGGAGGCACATTGGTCCCGGTTCGTGTTTGAACCGGGACTAATGGGTGGAGGTATTAGTAACGACCCATTAGTCCCGGTTGATGAACCGGGACTAAAGGCCCTTACGAACCGGGACTATTAGGTGTTTTTCTACTAGTGAGGGCTGAAATCCAGCTGCTTTCAATCAAAACAACATAAACTTTGCACCAAACAAAGTATGCCTAGTCCTTTCGAAGTTGATAGAATAACAACTTTTAAGTTGTAGCTGCTACGCGCACGGTACACTTTTTACACACCCAAAGGAAACAATGGGTCCATGCATACCTTGGACTTGGATGTTGGTGTCCTGGCCGTGGACGGCAGTGGCACACAGCACGGTCGTGCCATTGCCAGAGCCTTTCGAAGTCCAGTTCAAGCCCCTATCAACTCCAGCCGACGCCGCCAACGAGTGAAGGGTTGGGGAGCGCAGCTGGCCCGGCGTGCGAGAGGTGGCGAGGGCGAGGGAAGAGACGGGCAAGGTGGGGGTAAGCTTGGACGCTGCCATGGCAATGGTGCGAGAGGGGAAGATGGCTGGCGGGGTATACATATCGAGTGACAAGTTCAGTTCACTGGCCAGTGGATACATGAGTCGAATTAGTAGTCATGGACGGGAGACCTCGGTTTTGGGACCGTTTGTGAGCTGCATGTGCGTGCATGGGCACGTTTTTCGTCCAGGAACCGAAGCCCAATGAGCAGGCAGGTGGTGGGTGCAGTGCTTCCGTACTTAATTGCCGCCGAATCGTTGATCGTATCAGGCGCGGTCGTCGCTTACCGACACTTGGTCCACGCCGCAACCGACGACGAGGCAAGTCGTCGGGGCGGGGGAGAAGATGCGGCGATCGATCGCAGAGCGCTAGTGGCCACCGGCGAATGGCGATTGCAGCGTGCAAGTCTCTGCCAGCACGTCGATCGACTGGCCCCAATAATTGTTATAACTATTTTTTGATAAAGGGTGGGTTTTATTTACTTAAAATAAAGCATCAAGAAGATACATAGCACGACGAGCACAAATCTAGCATCTGTAAAAATGCACAGAGTCAACACCAACTCACACATGCGAAAACACGCAGACAAATAGACTTGGCCCATTTGAAGCACAAAGGAACCGAAATACTCTGTAGTACCAATGAATTACACCGGTGTTAAACTGTAACTGATACGAAAGGGAACAATGCATGGGTCCATGCATTGTAGTCTTGGATTTTTTTTTCTTTTAACACGGCACAAGGCCATATACACATACATACACTCATTCATCTGGACACATACACACAAACCTTATCTTCATGAGCAGATCCGGCATACTAAGGCGGCATCACATCTTGAGATTGACAAAGTGGCTATAGAAACTTCGTAGTCGACGGAAACGTCTCTCCCCACTCAACAAATATCACTAGAAAAACTGAAATAAATTCAAAAAATACAACAATGAATGCCAAGTCTAGAACATGAACTTTGATGGGCTGGTTCATCACAAGAAACCTGAGCATTTGACCTACACTCAGAATTGCGCCATTGTAGGCTTGTATGCTTGGAGTTGGATGTCATGTAAGGGCATCTCCAACAATTTGTTTGTTAGCTTGTTGGTAATATATGTCATGTCATCAACCAACACCTTAACATACAACTACTTTCCAATAGAATGTGAGATAATAAATAACGTGCTCTCTCATTCTATATTGAAGTTTGTGCAATCGGTGTTGGTTCATGTACATACAAGTACTCTCTTTCCTTATTTATTGTATTCCACATCATCAAAATTCCTATGTGGTAAACTCTACCAACAACTATCTTACAACCATTAAAGATACCCTCATGAATGACCTCGATCTGGGAGCTTTTCGGTCCAAGAACCGAACCCGATGCCCAGACAAAGTGCTAGACTAGTTATAGGTATTGTATGATCGTATCAGCGCGCGATCTCCGCTTCCTGTCAACATGTTCCAAACTTCGGGCGGGCTGGACGGGGATGACCATTCCATACGGCACATAGAGCTAGTTGCAATCGGTGCTACAGGGTGAAAGCTGATGTAAAATGAACTTTTTTCTATTGGTGAAAGATGTAAATTGAATTTTGTGCCTTAACGCACATTATGTCAACACAACAAATTTTAAAAAAATATAGGACAGCTGTTTTGAAAGTTTGAAATTCACATGAAGTGCAGCCGTTGTGGAGCTTGGGATGAGGCAGCCCAAGCGACGGCGTTGTGATCCCGTCTACCGTGAGTGAGGACGCGCTAGTCCGATTGAAGAGCAACAGATAGGGGGAAGGCTAGAGCACGCAACATGGGACCCAGATCCGATATCGCCGGCTGCGAAGGCAGTTTGAGCACATGTATTTGGTTGGTCGCTGCCGCATACACTGCGATGAGCGTGGTTGCGCGAGAAGGCTTGATGTTCGCATCTCAAAGCAAAAAAATTATGTTCTTTTTACGGCAGTTAGGGCGGTCTTCTTTGGATCCATGGAGGCATCCTGTTGAATATATGATTTGTGCATGTATATTGTATAGCCTGGTCCACCTCATAGTCATTGTATAGTTAAGGTTGTGGCCCACTTTATACTTCGTATATACGTGCGCTTTGCACCGATCAATACATTGTGAAGCATTGTCAAAACAATCGTTTCCAACATGGTAGCAAAGCTACGATCCTAACCCTAACCCGTGCCGTCGCCGCCACCTCGTGCCGCTGCCGCCGCCGCGAACCTTCGCCGCCGCGCCGCCGCCCCGGTGTGCCGCCGCCGCCCGCGCTTCCGCCCGCCCCCGCCGCGCCGCCCCCAGCCGCGCCGCCCTCTTTCCTACCGCGCCGCCGCCCACGTGCCACCGCACCACCCCTCTCAGCCATGGCCTCCCCCGGTTCCACCGGTACCACCCGCAGCCGCCGCACCAACCCGTTCAAAGGCCCCGACCCCGTCGTCATCCGCGACATCAACATCCTCGCCCGGGTTCCCGTCGTCCTCGACCACCTCACCTCCACGTACTATGCCTGGAAGACGTACTTCTCCCTCGTGTTCCGTGAGTACAATCTCCGGGATCACATCGATGGCTCCGTGGACTCCCGCTTCATGAAGGACGATGAGGAGTGGACGTCCATCGACGCCACTCTCATCCGTTGGTTCTACACCACCATCTCGAAGGACCTCTTCCACACGGTGGTCTCCGCCGATGATGACGCTCACGCCGTTTGGACCAAGCTCAATGGCCTCTTCACCGACAACGCGCTCCAACGCAAGGTCTTCTTGCACGGCGAGTTTTTTGGGTTCCAGCAGCTTGACTCGTCTGTTGACGACTATTGCATGCGCCTCAAGAAGCTCGTTGACGAGCTCCGTGACCTCGGCGAGAAGGTCTCCGATGAGCTTCTCCTCAGCACCCTCATCGCCGGCCTGAACGACGACTTCGAGAACGCCGCCTCCAACATCCCCCTCATCACCAACCCGACCTTCCCCAAGATCGTCGCGTACCTGAAGCTGGAGGAGCGGAGGATGCGGATGTCGCGCACCCGAGCCACCCACACGGCTCTCACCGCCGGTACCCGTGGCGGTGCGCCGCCCACCGCCCCAGTCCCACCGCCGCGACCCGCCTCGGGCCCCTTCCAGGCGCCGCCACTGCCCGGGTTTCCCTACCCGGCGCCGCCGCAGGCCCCTCCGCCCCCGCCGAGCAGCTGCAGCGCCGGGGCGGGCGTCGCGGCCGAGGTGGCCGCAAGCAGCAGCAGCCGGCTACCCACGGCGGGGCGCCGCGCCAGCCGCAGCACCAGCTACCGCCGGCGCCGTGGGCAGGCGGGCCAGAACCCTTGGACGGGGGTTGTGCACGCGTATTCCATGCCTATACCGCGTGCCCCCGTCCCCGGCTCCTTTGGCGCCCGCCCGGCCCCTCATCAGGCTCTGTACGCGGCCCCTCAGATGTACCAGCCCGCGCCGCTCTACGGCCCCTCGGCCTATGGGTTGCCTCCGGCCGGTGGGTTTGTGGCGCCACCGCCTCAGGCGGCGTCGTCCGTCCCGGCCCTCCCGCCGGTGCCTTGGGACCCCGCGCTCCTAGCGGCTCTCCACACAGCCTCCACGCCGCAACAGTACACTAGCGGTGGCGACTAGTATATGGACACCGGAGCCACGGCTCACATGGCCGCCAACCCCGGTAACCTTCTTGCCGCTCACCCCGTTCACACCGCTGCTCGCATTACCGTGGGTGACGGTTCTTCCATGCCCATTACTCATGTCGGCCATGCTGCTTTTCCTTCTAAGTCCATGCCATTATATCTTTCTAATGTGCTTGTTTCTCCTGACATCATTAAAAATCTTGTTTCCGTTCGTTCTCTTACACGTGAAAATCATGTTACCGTTGAATTTGACATGTTTGGCTTTTTTGTCAAGGATGCCCGTACCCGGATGGTGCTCCATCGATGTGACAGCCCCGGCGAGCTTTACCCGGTCCACTCACCTGCCTCCTCCGTTGCTGCACCCATGGCGCTTTCCGCCGGAGTGGACCTTTGGCATGCTCGTCTCGGTCATCCCAACATCGCCACCCTTCGTCATATTCTTCGGAGTTTTTCATTCACGTGTAATAAGATCGACGATCACACTTTTCATGCTTGTCGCCTCGGCAAACATGTTCGTCTTTCTTTTAGCACTTCCTCGCATGTCGCGTCATACCCATTTGAGTTAATTCATAGTGATGTTTGGACCTCTCCTGTTGCAAGTAACACGGGCTACCTTTATTACCTTGTTATACTTGATGATTTTTCGCACTATGTGTGGACCTCCCGTTACGGCGAAAGTCGGACTCTGTTGCCACTCTCACCGCTTTCTACTCCTATGTCTCCATGCAGTTTGGACGTCCCATTCATGCCTTGCAAACAGACAATGGGAAGGAGTTCGATAACCTTGCGATCCGCAACCTTCTCGCCACACACGACACGATCTTTCGTCTCACTTGCCCGTACACTTCGCAACAAAACGGCCGTGTTGAGCGCGTGCTTTGCACTCTCAATGACTGCGTTCGCACCCTCCTCTTTCACGCCAACGTGCCCCCACGTTTTTGGCCCGACGCGCTTGCCACCGCATCACTACTCATTAACATTCGTCCTTGTCGCACTCACGGGAATTTTGCACCTCATAACCTCTTGTTTGGCACGCCACCCTCCTATGCTGAGCTCCGCATCTTCGGTTGCCTGTGCTACCCCAGCAACGCTTCCACTGCTCCTATAAGCTCGCACCTCGGTCTGTGGCCTGCATCTTTCTCGGCTATCCTCCTAATACCAAAGGCTACCGCTGCTATGATCCTATCCCACATTGGGTGATCACCTCACGACACGTTTACTTTGATGAGATGGTTTTTCCGTTCCAGCAGGTACCTTCGGATGTTGCGGCCTTGTCCGCTCCCGGTGATGGCCGCCCAGGTGCCTCTCTTGGGCCGCCTCCTGGCTTTGAGGGTGCCCCCCGCGCCACGGGTCGAGTCTCTCCCCAGTTGGCTGCCCTATGGGCCGCACCTCCCTCGGCGCTCGCGACGCCCCTGGTGTCCCCGACCTCGACCCTGCCGGCGGCTTTGCCCGCCGCCTTGCCCGCGGTGGCCTCACCCGTCGCCACGCCGGCGGCCTTGCCGACGGCCTCGCCGACGGCCTCGCCCGCCGCCATGGCGGTGGCCTTGCCCACCGCCTCGCCGGCAGCCTCGCCCGCGGCGGTCACAGCGGAGGCGGGTTTTTCTTCGTCCTCACCCGTCTCCCCTCCGGACCCACTGCCCCGCCCGATGACTCTCTCTCGGGCTGGCACCCTTCGCCCGAGCCCGCGGTACCCCAGCGATGAGTACCTTCTCGCTGCTTCTGCCTCTGAGCCGTCTCCTCTCCCATCGTCAGCTCGAGCCGCCCTTCGGGATCCTCATTGGCTCACTGCGATGCAGGAAGAGTTCGACGCGCTCCAGCGGAACCGTACCTGGCAGCTCGTCCCTCGTCCGCCCTGTGCCAACATCATCACGGACAAGTTGGTCTTTCGGCACAAGACTCGTCCGGATGGCACTCTCGAGCGCTATAAAGCTCGCTGGGTGGTTCAGGGTTTTCGACAATGTGCGGGCGTGGACTTCACCGACACATTTGCCCCGGTTGTTAAACCGGGCACAATCCGCGCCGTGCTCCAGCTAGCCATGTCCCGAGCATGGCCTGTCCATCAGTTGGACGTGTCCAATGCCTTCTTGGATGGCCACCTGGCTGAGCAGGTGTTCTATGAGCAGCCCACCGGCTTCGTCGACGCCACGCATCCATATCATGTGTGCTTGCTCTCCCGTTCACTTTACGGGTTGAAGCAGGAACCTCGAGCCTGGTACCAGCGCATCGCCGCCTTCCTGCAGACGCTCGGATTTACATCGACTCGCTCTGATACGTCCCTCTTCGTGTATGATCACGGAGTTGACACGGCCTACTTGCTGCTGTATGTCAACGACATCATCCTGACGGCATCCACTGTCGTGCTCCCCCAGTGGCTCACTGCTCGTCTCCATGATGAGTTTGCCCTGAAGGACTTGGGTCCTCTGCATTATTTCCTTGGCATTGAGGTGGTTCGACGGCTAGATGGGTTCTTCCTGCATCAGCAGTGCTATGCCCATGAGCTTCTCGACCGAGCTGGCATGCTTAACGACAAGCCCGCTCCCACACCTGTCGACACCAAGGCCAAGGTCTCCGCTTTGGAGGGTTCGCCTGCATCCGATGCAGCCTTCTACCGCTCCATTGTGGGCGCCCTGCAGTACGTGACCCTGACACGCCCCGACTTGCAGTATGCCATTCAGCAGGTTTGTCTTCACATGCATGCTCCGCGCGACTCTCACTGGACTCTGGTGAAGCATATTCTCCGATACATACGCGGCACCCAGTCCTTGGGACTTACGCTGCTGGCCTCTGCCGCCACCGACCTCGTCGCCTACTCTGATGCGGACTGGGCTGGCTGCCCGGACACACGGTGCTCCACCTCGGGGTACTGTGTCTACCTTGGGCCGTCCCTGATCTCTTGGTCCTCCAAGCGACAGCCCACCGTCTCCCGCTCGAGTGCCGAGGCTGAGTATCGAGCAGTGGCTAACACCGTTGCTGAATGCTCTTGGCTCCGTCAGCTGCTCCAGGAGTTGCTTTGTGATGTTCACAAGGCCACACTCGTCTACTGCGACAACATCTCCACCGTTTACCTCTCCGCCAACCCGGCCTACCATCGTCGAACGAAGCATATTGAGCTCGATATACACTTCGTTCGTGAGCAGGTGGCGCTTGGGCGCATCCGGGTCCTCCACGTCTCGACGGTGCAGCAGTTCGCCGACGTCATGACGAAAGGACTGCCTACTTCTGTCTTCGAGGAGTTCAGGTCTAGTCTTTGCGTCTCC
>NC_041383.1:784886508-784909889 GCF_002162155.2 Triticum dicoccoides
ATATGATTTATGCATGTATATTGTATAGCCTAGCCCACCTCCTAGTCATTGTATAGTTGAGGTTGTGGCCCACTTTGTACTCCATATATACGTGCGCTTTGCACCGATCAATACATTGTGAAGCATTGCCAAAACAATCGTTTCCAACACATCCCACCCGCATCTCACTTGGAAGTGATGTCTACTTTAAACCTTGAAGTTGCTGAGGTCGTTGAAAATGAACTCTCACATCTAAATCCTTGAAGTATATACTATTTACTCTTTGATCGCGGTTGTTTTTAACCTTGATGACCTTCTAGGAGGGGATTCGACGACATGGCACATAGACGCTGAGATTGCTCACTAAGCTTGGATTTCAGAACACACATGCATGCATCGATGGATGAACAAATGGACGTGGCCAACGAGTTGGCTGACGGGAAGCCACGGAGCAAGTTCCTCCTATACGACCCGTGCCTGTGGACGAGTGCTCCAACCCAGCGTCCCACGCCACTGATGCTCGGCAGATTCGGAGCAAGAAGAGCAGCGACACCTCCATGCACTAGTAGAAAATAGGGCTATCATTCGGTCCTGGCCAGCCCATGAGTCCCGGTTCTTCATGAACCGGGACCCATGGGGGGGATTAGACCAGGTTCATGAGCCCAGGGGGCCGGCCGGGGCCTCGTGGGCATTGGTCCCGGTTCGTTTGGACCCATTTGTCCCGGTTCTAGGCACGAACCGGGACCAACGGACCTTGCTCCTAGCCCACAGCCATTGGTACCGGTTCATGCCTTGAACCGGTGTAGAAGGGGGGAGGGCTTTAGTCCCGGTTCGTACCACGAACCGGGACAAATAAATTGCCTATATATACACATCGCCGCGGCAGAGCACTCCACAGTGCTATGTTTTTTCAAGCCGGCGAGGGGAGAGCATTTGGGTGCTCTAGTTCACCTCCTATGCACATGAGGTGTTCAATGAAATGCCCGAGCCACACTAGTTAAGCTTTCTCCTCTCGAAGCTCGACCTTGGAGCTCCATTTTTCCCGAGATTTGTCTAGATTTAGTGGTCCGTCACGCCCCGTCCCCGTTTTCACCACCGTTGACCGCCCGCGCCGATCTCATCGCCGTCACCACCGTGGTGAGCCTCTTGTTCTTATCTTCTTTCTGATATTTGTCTGATTTTCTTATTTTAGGTAGATATTTGTCTATTTTTCTTACTTTTGACACACATAATTATATATAATGCACGCAGATGAGTCGGCAATGGATGTATGGTGACACACGCACCTCCGAGTACATTAAGGGCGTGCATAATTTTCTCGAAGTGGCCGAGGCAAATAAGAAGAATGGTTTTATGTGTTGTCCATGCACTAAATGTGAGAATACGAAGTCTTACTCTGATCGGAAAATCCTTCACACCCACCTGCTTTACAAGGTTTTCATGCCACACTATAATGTTTGGACGAGGCACGGAGAATTAGGGGTTATGATGGAAGATGGCGAAGAAGAAGAGGACGATGGCAACTATGTGCCCCTGAATACGGTGATGCTGCAACAAGGGGAGTTGCTGAAGATCAAGAGGAACCAGACGATGTGCCCGATGATGCTGCAACGGGGGAAGCTGCTGAAGATCAAGAGGAACCAGACAATGTGCCCGATGATGATGATCTCCGCCGGGTCATTGTCGATGCAAGGACGCAATGCGAAAGTCAAAAGGAGAAGTTGAAGTTCGATCGCATGTTAGAGGATCACAAAAAAGGGTTATACCCCAATTGCAAAGATGGCAACACAAAGCTGGGTATCGGACTGGAATTGCTGCAGTGGAAGGCAGAGAATGATGTGCCTGACAAAGGATTTGAGAAGCTACTGAAAATATTGAAGAAGAAGCTTCCAAAGGATAATGAATTGCCCGACAGTACGTACGCAGCAAAAAAGGTCGTATGCCCTCTAGGATTGGAGGTGCAGAAGATACATGCATGCCCTAATGACTGCATCCTCTACCGCGGTGCATACGAGGATTTGAACGCATGCCCAGTATGCGGTGCATTGCGGTATAAGATCAGACGAGATGACCCTGGTGATGTTGACGGCGAGCCCCACAGGAAGAGAGTTCCTGCGAAGGTGATGTGGTATGATCCTATAATATCACGGTTGAAACGACTGTTCAGAAACAAAGAGCATACCAAGTTGATGCAATGGCACAGTGAGGACCGTAAGAAAGACGGGAAGTTGAGAGCACCCGCTGACGGGTCGCAGTGGAGAAAAATCGAGAGAGAGTACTGGGCTGAGTTTGCACGTGACCCAAGGAATGTATGGCTTGATTTAAGCACGATTGGCATTAATCTTTTCGGGGAGCAGAGCAGCAATCACAGCACCTGGCCCGTGACTCTATGTATGTATAACTTTCCTCCTTGGATGTGCATGAAGCGGAAGTTCATTATGATGCCAGTTCTCATCCAAGGCCCTAAGCAACCCGACAACGACATTGATGTGTACCTAAGGCCATTAGTTGAAGAAATTTTACAGCCGTGGAATGGAAACGGTGTACGTGCGTGGGATGAGCACAGACAGGAGGAATTTAACCTGCACGCGTTGCTGTTTGTAACCATCAACAATTGGCCCACTCTCAGTAACCTTTCAGGACAGACAAACAAGGGATACCATGCATTCATGCACTGTTTAGCTGATACCGAAAGTGTATACCTGGGAAGCTACAGGAAGAACGTGTACCTGGGCCATCGTCGATTTCTTCCGACCAACCATCAATGTCGAAAGAAAGGCAAGCATTTCAAAGGTGAGGCAGATCATCGGAAGAAGCCCGCCATGCATATCGGTGATCACGTACTTGCAATGGTCAATGACTTACATGTAATCTTTGGAAAGGGTCCCGGTGGACTAGCTATTCCGAGTGACGCTGAGGGACACGCACCCAGGTGGAAGAAGAAATCTATATTTTGGGACCTACCCTACTGGAAAGACCTAGAGGTCCGCTCTTCGATCAACGTGATGCACGTGACGAAGAACCTTTACGTGAACCTGCTAGGCTTCTTGGGCGTGCATGGGAAGACAAAAGATAGAACTGAGGCACGGGAGGACCTGCAACCTTTGCACGAAAAATATGGCATGCCTCCAAAGCAGTATGAAGGTCCTGCCACTACGCTCTTACCAAAGAAGAGAAGGAAATCTTCTTTGAATGCCTGCTTAGTATGAAGATCCCGACTGGCTTCTCGTCGAATATAAAGGGAATAATAAATATGGCAGAGAAAAAGTTTCAGAACCTAAAGTCTCATGACTGCCACGTGATTATGACGCAACTGCGTCCGGTTGTATTGAGGGGGCTTCTACCGGAAAATGTCCGATTAGCCATTGTGAAGCTATGTGCATTCCTCAATGAAATCTCTCAGAAGGTGATCGATCCAGAAATCATACCAAGGCTAAGGAGTGATGTGGTGCAATGTCTTGTCAGTTTCGAGCTGGTGTTCCCACCATCCTTCTTCAATATCATGACGCACGTCCTAGTCATCTAGTTGACGAGATTGTCATTCTGGGCCCGCATTTCTACACAATATGTACCCCTTTGAGAGGTTCATGAGAGTCCTAAAGAAATATGTCCGTAACCGTGCTAGGCCAGAAGGAAGCATCTCCATGGGCCATCAAACAAAGGATGTCATTGGGTTTTGTGTTGACTTCATTCTTGGCCTTAAGAAGATAGGTCTCCCTAAATCGCGGTATGAGGGAAGACTGACTGGAAAAGGCACGCTTGGAGGGGAGTCAATAATATGCAGGGACGGATATTCCTGGTCTCAAGCACACTACACAGTTCTACAGAACTCTACCTTGGTGACACCTTATGTCGATGAACACAAGAACAGTCTGCGCTCCAAACACCCGGAGGAGTGCGATGACTGGATTACATGTGAACACATCAGGACTTTCAGCAGTTGGTTGGAAATACGTCTCAGAGGTGAAAACACTATTTGTGATGAGATGTACTCGTTGTCCAGGGGACCATCTTCGACCGTAATGATTTGGAAAGGATACGAGATAAATGGGAATGCATTTTACACGATCGTCCAAGATCAAAAGAGCACCAACCAAAACAGCGGTGTCCGCTTTTATGCAGCAACGGAGAGGGGAAAGGACACATAGTATGGTTACATAGTGGACATATGGGAACTTGACTACGGAGTGGATTTTAAGGTCCCTTTGTTTAAATGCAAATGGGTCAATCTGTCAGGAGGCGGGGTACTGGTAGACCCACAGTACAGAATGACAACAGTGGATCTGAACAATCTTGGGTACACTGACGAACCGTTCGTCCTCGCCAATGATGTGGCACAGGTTATCTATGTGAAGGAGATGTCTACCAAACCGAGAAAAAGAAAAAAAAAATAAGGAAGCGAATACATCATACGATGAGCCAAAGCGCCACATAGTTCTTTCAGGAAAAAGGGACATCGTGGGAGTGGAGGGCAAGACAGACATGTCCGAAGATTATGAAAAGTTTCATGAAATTCCTCCCTTCAAAGTCAAGGCTGACCCAAGCATCCTGATAAATGATGAAGATTATCCATGGTTATGGCGCAATAAGGAAAGGACAAAAGCGAAGAAAACGTGAAGACTTTGTCCACAACTATTATGATGATACCATGCCAACTTTCAACCTTTTCGTAGTTCATTTGAAATGCATATTGTAACAGACAAGTTTCCGTATGAAATCATGATACTTCGAAAGAGATTGTCAGTTTTGTACATGAAGTGCATTCAGTTTTTGCCGTAACCCTTTCAACTTTCTTGCACATGCTATGTGGATGAAATGATGATACCATGCCAACTTCCAACCTTTTCAGAGTTCATTTGAAATGCATGATAAATCAGTAAATGCATGAAAAATCAGTAAATGCATGAAAAATAACAAATGAAGTCAGAAAGGGTTGAAAATTGATGATGTGGCTTTGAATGGTGCATTTTGAACACACAAAAAGTCAGGAGTTCAAATAAGTTTTAAAAAATGAAATCCCTGCGTAACAGATGAGTTTTCGTATGAAACCCTGATACTTCGAAAGAGATTGTCCATTTTATACACGAAGTGTATCCAGTTTTTCCCATAACCCTCTCAAGTTTTTAGCACATGCTATGTGGGTGAAATGATGATACCATGCCAACTTTCAACCTTTTCAGAGTTCATTTGAAATGCTTTTCAATTTCAAGGTCTTATAGCTCAAAAAACCCAGTAAATGCTTTTATAAAACTCTAATAGCAAAATGAATCAACTAAAAAGCTTTTATAAACCTCTAGTATTTTTTAAACTAAAATTATATGAAATTTATGCAACTACAATTATCAAAGTATTTTCTGTTCAAAACATGAAAAACAGAAAGAAATTATCATAAAGAATTTTTTGTTAGAAACTTTAGTAGCAAAAAGAATTTTCATAAAGATTTTGTTGATAGAAACTAAAATAACACAATCTGTTTTTGAATATAATGATAAAACGCAGTAATATTAAATATCAGGAAAAAAATCACTCAAATTATATATTTTTATAGTGAAGTTATTCACAAATTAGTGATTCACACAAATTTCAAAGAATTAAAATTTAAACTATTTAAATTTGGAAACTAATGGAGTAACAGAAAGTTTATAATTATTCTGAGCTAAAAGAAAAAAGAATAAAAATAAAGCAAAAATCAAAAGAAAATAAATAATTGAAAAAACAAAAAAAATACTGGGAAAAATAAAAAAATGCCGCCTAATGGGCCACACGGCCTGCATACGACTAGAAACCCATCTGTACATCGGCCAGGATGTAGGCCCGCAGGCCCAATAGGCCCAACATGGCAGTGACAAGGGTAGGCAAGTAATGCCTGCATATTAGAGAGGAGCTCAGCACCTGAGCTGCAACGCTGCTTATAAACAGGTGCTGAGCTCTCTCAGCTATCAAGGTGGGACTAAACTTCCTACCGCACCGCGCCAACACAAGGCCTTTAGTCCCGGTTGGTGCCACCAACCGGGACCAAAGCCCTCTGCTTCCCGCCCTTTTGGGCTGCTGAAAAGAGGCCTTTGGTCCCGGTTGGTGGCACCAACCGGGACTAAAGGTTGCATTTGTCCCGGTTTGTCTCACGAACCGGGACCAATTCTTCGTCTATATAACTAGCACCCGTAAAAATTTCATTCAGTTTGTCTTCCCCGCCCCGACGCCACCAGGCTGCCCCTTTCTGCCTCGCTGTCGCCATCGTCGCCCTGCCTCCGGCGCCGTCCCGCACCGCCCCGACGCCGTCGCCTCCCCACGCACCGTGCCCCGCGACACCGCCGGCCCTGCCTCGCTCGTCGCCCGTCGCCGCGCCGCCCCTCACGGTCTCATGTTGCCGCGCCGCCCCTCATGCACCGTCGTTGTCGCTTCCCCTGCCCGTCGCCCTCGCCGCGCCCCTCACGCCGTCGCCATCCCCGTGAGATTTTATGAATGTTTAGATGTGTAGTTAATTGAGTTATTGTAATTTGTTCATATTGTGTTAGATTTTTTTCTGTTCATAGATTTTTTGGTGATATTATTATTGAATATGCATGTTTGTATGTTCATATATATGCAAAGATCGAATATGTCATTTTTTAATGATTTTTTTCTGTTCATAGAATTTTTATGATTTTCTTCTGTTGTTTTGTTCACAGAATTTGAATGATTTTTTTGTTCATAGAATTTTATTTGTCAATTTATGTATATGTTCATATTGTGTATGTATAGGAAAATTGTGTATGATCAAAGTCATTTATGTATATGTTCATATTTAGAAGAAAAAGCAGGAGAGGAAAAAGGAAAATAAGAAGAGAATGTGTTTAATATAATTAGTTAGAAAAATTATAAAACTAGTTAAACTAGTTTATTTTTAGTAAGTACTACTTTATTTTATTTATAGTAAGTGATTAATATATAGTTGAACTAGTTGATTTAATAAAACTACTTTATTTTACTATATATAGAAGTAGTTTATTTTTAGCAAGAAAATTAATAGAACTAGTTTATTTTTTTAGTTCCAGAAATTAATCCCGCATCGACGTCGACGATGCCTATCCCGCATCCTCGTCGTCGACTCGGCGGAGGAGGCCTGCTTGATCAGAGGGGCCATGTCCGGGACTGGGCTCCGCCGGGCTGGTATTGGGAGGTGCTACCTTCCGGGGGGCGTAGGTTGGTGAGGAGCCAGCCGTTGTTGACCCGATCCTTGTTTGGTGGCGGTCGCGTGGGCCAGTGACGGTGCCGAGGCTTCCGGACACCGCGGAGGTGGTACATCACCGTGTCAGCGAGGAGGACGAGCACGTGCGTCGCTATATGGTTGCGTTGGAGGGCAGGTTTGACAATACCTGGCAGGTTCTTCAGGGATCTCACTAGAGCTATGATCCTGTGATGGTTCCTTATCTTTGGGTGTCCACTGCCCGCAACGATACCCGTTGGACGCTACGGTTCTAGCTGTATTAGCGATGCTATATGTATGATAGTATTCGAGGAGTATTAGTGATAATATTCGACGATGTACGAACACAAGAGATGATGTACTTTTGCTTATAATTGAATGCATGCTAATTTGAATACTACTTTATTTTACGATTTGGTTTTGCTTATTGAATGCTCATATTGGAAAAGTACTCGTACTTTGAATGCTAAAATTGGAGAGCACTATGCAGAAATCTAGGAGCCCCCTCCATCATCCACGCCATCGTGGGGGTAGCTTCTCCTTCATTCCCGTGTGCTAGACAATTTGGTGTAATAATGCACTCGGGAATGAAAGGAGGAACTACCATCACCGATAGTCAACCCGTGATGAATAATAATGATATAATTTAGGTTTTTTAGTACATATATTTAATTGTACAAGTTTAATATTTGAATTATGAACAGAGGAAATGTCGTACTCGGACGACAAAAACAGCCCGGGGGAGTGCGACTGGTGCCACGACGATCGAGGTATGTGCGACAGGTTCCTTGAGCTGGACAAAGATCGGCGCTTCAGCATTAAGCTCGAGGAGACCTTTGATATTGAAACGGTATGCAAAGACGACAATAGTTTTTTTCATAATTAAGCACGACTTCAACTATTTTAACGTGTATTTTTCATCTTTTCCAATTCAACTAACTTATCCCATGCTATGCAAGACGCTATGTCTTGGAGAGGATGGGTTTTGAAGACCATGAAAGTATGGAAACCAAAAAAATTCACCTAAAGACCCATCATGATGTGGATTTTGAAGTAAAGTTGTACAATTCAGAGAGTGTAACCCATTTTGGTTGCAAAAATTGAGAAGCATTTTGCAAGATGTATGATTTTGATGAGGGTATGCTTGTCAGCATGGATCTTGGTGATCCTAAAATCGAGCAACACAATATGGACATTTGGGTCCTTGTTGATACAGTTCCAATTCTTCCCCCATGTGAGCTTCTCAAACATAGTTATTAAGTAATTTATATTGTTTATTTCAAAATAGTTGACAGCTTATTTCCATTGATATCTTATTTTCATTCTTCAAAGAATGTGCGGAATATGGTAGACAAAACCCACTATATCGATGGCTCCGAATTAACTTATAAGGACAAAAATCATCTGATCGCATTTTGTACTGATCTTAAGAATTACAATATCTACAATAGAACTCCTCAACATTATGGTCAATACGTGCCACTAGTGCACGTGTTGAACTACGGTAACTACCATGGAGATACCCTGGTAAGATTTTTTACTATTACGACATCCATGCATCTTTTGCATACTTCTAAAACTGGTACATCATTGCTAACTACGAAGTTATTACTATGTTTTTCAACAGATAATCCCGAATGATTGTGTGCGTCATCTGATGTATACGCATGGTCATCTTGATGTTTTGAACATACAACCAGGTCATCCTACGAATCTCAACTGTCCATACCGGATTTCTAAAAGAAATGGAGACATGACAATCAAAGAATGGAAAAAATGTATGGACAATCGTAAGGAGGTTCTTGGAAGCAAAAGAAAGCGAAGCGCAAGAATTGGAGACAGGATGATCTCCATTCTTCATAATGAAGAGTCAGGGTCTATATTGTTTTATGCTATTTTACCTTAAGGGTATTTAGGTCCTACCTGATACTGATGATCATGTGCTAAGAACAATTAAGTAGGGTTGGTTCGATGACTATGAGGATGATGATCGTATGACTTGTTATTAATAACGAGTAGAAATTGTATGATGATGCATGATTAGTAGGACTTGTTATTATATATGATGATGTATGATGTGAGCATGAAGAGTTATTATATATCAGCGGGTGAAATGAACATAGCAGTAGCGTTGGTAAACCAAGCACGAACATATAAGAGAGGACACTTCTCTCTATTAGCTAGCTAATAAAAGCTAAATTAACCCCCAAAACCCCTAAACCAGCCCCTTTAAAAAAACCTCAACTCCAGCTAGCTGCTGACGCGTGGATGCCTTTTGGTCCCGGTTTATGTCACCAACCGGGACCAAAGGCCCCCCTGCCTGGGCTGGCCGCAGTGGCCACGTGGAGGCCCATCTGTCCCGGTTCGTGTAAGAACCGGGACTAAAGGCCAAGGTCATTAGTACCGACCTTTTAGTCCCGGTCCTTAAACCAGGACAGAAGGCCCTTACGAATCGGTACAAATGGCCCTTTTTCTTCTAGTGATGTAAGAGAGGAGGAAGAGCAAATGAACAAGCGATGCCATGCATAGGAAGCATTGTTCAAGGCTTGTTCCATCTAGACGTGCTGTAGCATAGGTGGACAGTAGCGGAGGCGTACGCCGCAGAAGTTGTGCTCCACGCCGGCAAAGGCGGAGCTGTACAACTAAAAGGTGTTTTTCTCACCGCGGCGTCGGCTGCAAGGTCAACTTGGAGTCGTCGCGCCCGGAGGCGGACACTTCCTCCTACGATTCAAACGGATACAGAAACAAGGGTTCAATGCAGAGGATCCTGCAGATCCCCATTCATGATCATTTTGATGACTCCATTGCATGGCACTTTGACAAGAAGGGGATCTTCTCGGTGAAATCAGCCTATAAGGTTGCAGTGGACAATGCAGAACAGGAATCAAGCCATGGGCAAACGTCAACTTCAAGAAGTAATGGAGAGGCGATTGATTTTGAATGGAAGAGAATATGGGCTTTACCTCTCCCAAATAAGGTCCTCCACTTCATTTGGCGTATGGCAACATATAGTCTACCACTGAGAATGAAGTTGAAAAAGAAGGGAATGGATATTGACACTAGGTGCCCAGTGTGCTTCAGATATGATGAGGATGGTTGCCATTGTTTCCTCAAATGCAAAAAGGTGAAACAATTGTGGCGCGCATCACAGATGGAAGATACTAGAAGCAAGTTAGTGTTATGCAATGATCCTGTCAGCTTGTTTGAGGAGGTATTTCATCTGTCAGAGGATGAGAGCATAAAGGTGTGTGTCATGTCCTATCTATGGTGGCATGAAAGAAATAAAGCTAACGTGGGCGACACGATGAAAACCATTGATGAAATTGTTTCCTCTATTTACTATCATGTCAATATTTTCAGGAATCTCAAGATACGAAGGAGTGCCCAGAAACAGACCGCCACGCCAAAATGGTCTCCTCCGCCAAGTACATTCCTTAAAATAAATTCTGATGGTGCGTTTCATGAAGCATCAAACTCTGGAGGTTGGGGTTTTACTTTGAGAAATGATGAAGGCACACTTTTGGCTGCAGGAGCAGGAAACCTGGAACTTGTATCCAGTCCACTCCATGCTGAAGCTTTAGCCATGCTATATGCAATCCATGCCACGGCAAGGATGGGAGGTAACCAAGTCATTTTTGAAACTGATTCCATGGTGCTGAAACAGGAGGCAACAAGCAAAGAGTATGATAAATCTACCTTAGGATCATTGTTTCAGGAGATAAAATTTCAGTTGAATGTTACTTTTGATGTTGCTAAACTGAATGTATATCTTAGAATCTGTAACAATGCAGCACACTCTTTAGCTGCGTATGGTCATGGTCTAGGGAGTGGCAGATGTGAGACATGGTTGGGCCACTTCCCTGAGTTTGTACAAAACTCTGTAACTGGCGACTTAGCCAGATTGTCTTTGTAATGGAAACAAGGGTGTTCCGTTTAAAAAAAAACAAGGGTTCTCTGGTCAAAGCAGAGCTCGTGGACGGCGTGCACGGCGAGGCACGGACACGCACTGCAGGGTGTACGTGACGCTAGCAGAACGACGAGACCTCCGAGGCCGGTGCCGTGCACAGCCCACTCCCGTGGGGTTGCTTCTGAGGTCAGTGTCCTGCACATCGGCGTAACACCGCGTCCGAGGCTGACATCTTACTTACTCACCTCCAAGGCAGCCATCATGCAGCCCCGCTTGCTCGCTGTCGAGTATTGACATCGTCCAACAGCACTTGCTCGCTCCAGCCTAGAGCTCTGTTCCGCCGGTTAAACTGCTCGCCGCTGTGCCTTCCGGCAACCACACGCATGCTCCTAATCACGCACTAGCTCCCGTCTGAATCCTACGCTGACATTTTTTTATCTTACTTTGTTTTTTACTTCTACTGCTGACATGTGGGTCTCACCCCCATTTCGGCCAATTCTGTTTGGATACGATCTCAAGGTTAAAAACGACCGGGATCAAAGAGTGCAGGGTATAGACTTTAGGGATTTGGACGTGAGGGTTTGATTCCGACCACCTCTACAACCTCAAGGTTTAAATCAGACTTCACTCCTCACCTTGGCGTACATGGGCTTCGATGCACGTCAAATTATTCGCGTGGCTAGCGATTCATGGCCGATGTTGGACGGCCGCATGCCTCTCTCGTCAAGGGCTGCCTCATGCTAGGAGCTGTGTACCAAGGGCGTGTTTGGTTGCCTGCATAAGGTCCAACCAGGCCTGCGCGGGGAGGATTCGGCCTGTTTGATAGCCCGCATACACTATTGGGCCTGCATCGCACGCTTCTTAAAGCACCTCTAGGCCTGCCTCACTGGAAACGCACGAATCGGCAGTTTCTCCAGGGCCAGGCCCGAGCGATGCATGTGGGCAGGCGCGGCTGCACGTGCGCGGCCACGCTCGAGAAGCCGCGTTGCTTCCCGAAGCACCGGCAGTTATTAGCCTCACCGCCCCTCACCGCTCCCTCTCCCCACTCTTCCCCACTCTCCCAACTCTCACCGGCGGCGGCGGATCGGAGCAGCGGAAGAAGACCACCGGACTCCATCACCGGCGGTGGCGGATCGGAGCACAGGAATAAGACCACCGGACTCCATCAATGGCGGTAAGCACTTCTCTCTCTTTGACATGCACGCTAGATTCGATCCACGGCGATAGATTCGATCCACGGCGGAGGGGAATGGGGAATGGAGGTAGATAAGCATAGGGGTAGTTCATACTAGTTCATAGCAGTTCATACGAGTTCATACAAGCAAGATCGGTAGATTTTGGGATTGGGGGATAGGGGAATAGGGGGAAAGGGGGCACAGAACGGACACCGGCTGACCGCTGAGGCCGTCACCGGCGTGCGGAGCGGTTGGTGGAGCCGCTAGCCTTAATCTTCTTCTTCATCGCCGTGCGGGCCGGCGGGTCGTCCTCGTCGTCCTCGGCGGAGTCGAGGTCGATCTCCCAGGTAGGACGGACTGTCTCCGGCGCCCTAGCTGGCATCTGCACCGCCTCTTCTTCCTCCTCCTTAGGCTCCCCGCCGATGACCGTTGGCGGTGCGATACTCGTCTCCCAGTACACTGCGGCACGGCGGTCATTAGGAGCCCAGTAGGTCTTGTACTTGCACCACTTCTTCCTCTATTTATGGTCGTCAGAGACGGCCTGATTCATGCCCCAGTGAATGATGTCAACTGCCATTGTGCCCTTCGCTGGGTCAGGAATCAACGTCTTCAGCTCTTCTTTAGTGGCCTTCATGAGCATGGCATTAGATTCGTTCTGCATGTCCAACATGGAGCCGAAGTTCGAGCACACCTCCATGGTATTCTCGAACTTGGTCTGGTCACCAGCTGTCCACCCAAGGAAGAAGGCCCTCCAGCCAATGCCCCAAGGGAAGGGGTTGCCGTTGGAGCTGGAGCTAGAGCTCATGGCGATGAGGAGGAGGAAGGTTGATAGTGAGAGAAGAGAGGGGGTGGGTAAATAGTGGTGGGCAGGGTGAGTAAATATAGCGGGAATGGAGAGGAGGAGAAGAGTGACAGTCATGCCATTTTAACTACAAGCTCTTGAATTAGCCATGAACTCTGTGCAATGCCTGACTCCATGACTTGTGTGCAGATCGAGGATAGCAATGAGGTGGGCACAGAGGTGCTCCCGGCCGTTGACAGCAAGGGCAAGCAGCCCCTTCACCCAATGCCCGACGAGGTTGAGCTGCCGCCCACCGCCGAGGAAGACCCGAAGATGCCTGAGAGTGGCGACGACGAGGGCATGGAGGAGCCCCCCAGCAACAAGCGCCGAACTATGGACACTACCATCAGGAGGATGGCCCAACTCACTTCTGCAATGTCATCCTTACACCGAAGCTTGAGTGCATCCCCATGCCCCTGGACTTCACCAAGCACTTCATCATGGTGCCGACGGAGTTCAAGCTCACAAACAACACCGGCTGCTCCTGGAAGGTGACGGTCAAGCTGATGAACGGCAGGCTGCCCCTGGATCAGGGTTGGGCCACCTATGCAGCCGTTCATCAGATCAAGATTGGCTACATGGTGACGTTGAAGCTCCTCACTCCCGACACCCTCAAGGTCATCATCTTCGATGATGATGGCATTGGGGTCGTCAACAAGTGCGGGAAGCACGACGAAGCCTTCGTCACCAAGGAGTAGGGCCGGGCCACCTCTTTCGAGCGTACTATCGAGTCTGCTTTGGACATGTTTATGGTTTATGCATTGAAGTGTTATATCTGTGGTACTGCTAGTTGATGCTCTGTTTATACTCTGTTGTGCTTATGATGTGTGCTGCCGAAGTGTGGTGGTAACCTCACCAACTAGCCAAAGAGGTTACCACACATCAGGCCTTGCATACAACCAAACACCATGCCTTGGGTTTGTGGACTAACATGCGTCCAACCAAATACCAGGCAGTGTGGTTCAGCCCATGCAGGTAAGAGGGCATGCAGGCAACCAAACAACATGCATATGGTGCATTTGAGGATGCATTTGCATAGCTAGGTTGGGTGGAGAAGTGCATGCAATGTGGGTACTATAGCGCACGGCAACCAAACACGCCCCAAGTGATTAGGCTCCTGAGACTATGCACCACTTCCTCATCGGTTGTTCTTTTCGGCGCGTGTTCTGGCATGGAACTCTCTCCGCCTGCATGTTAGCAATGTCGCTGTCGGTTGGCGATGACGAGTTCCTTGACTGGTGGGCGTCATCTACAGTGGCTGCTGCAGTCGGTCTCTGCAGAGGCCGTGCCTCGCTGGTTATTCTCGTTGCGTGGTGCATCTGGAAGCACTAAAACACCCTCCACCTTCGACAATGAGCATCTTACTGTTGTGCTCCAGCTCCAACTCATCTGCGATGAGGTGCACTCCTGGGCTTATGCCGGAGCCAAGAGCCTAGCTGCGGACCCTGCACATCACATATGGAGGATTGGAAGTGTGAGGAGCTAGGTTTCCTGCCTCCCTCCCCCCTCCGTCGCCGGCCTTCCTAGGCCCCCACCCCCGCCGGCCGCTGTCTGCCCCCACCCCTGATGCGGAGCATCCCACGTTCATCCCCATGTACACTCCGACTACTCTCCAAACCCCAAGAGGACATATGATGAGACCTGGAACATACACCATTGGACACAAGGTGAACTCGCTCCTCTCCGAACCATCACTTTATACATGTGAGAAATGGCTACTACCTCCAACGTGTGTGCTATGCATGATCAGGTACTTAGAGGAAAGCCACGGAGCCACCACATCCAACCGAAAAGCTAGCGAGCACACCAAGTACAAGGACCAAGAGAAGAAGTTGCCTGAAGCTACAACCACTGGACAACCGGCCCAACCCGGACGTCCAGCCGCTGAAGGTCATGCCAGCCCAAGGAAACCAGGAAATTGCATGCTACAGCGGCCGTACGTACGTCCAGGACCGGACGTCCGACAACTCCCAGGCCCCGGACGACCATACCCCTTCGGACATCCGTCGCCACGCCAACAGAACATAATTTACGGAAATCCGAGATTCTCCGGACGTCCGGACCTCCGCAAGCCTCCGGATGACCGTCGCCTTACGGACGTCCGACCCCTGGCTGTGTCCAGTTACAGGCTGAGGCCCATGTACCCCTTCACTTCGCCCCTCTTTTGTACTTAGACTATAAATAGACCTCCTCCTCCTCCTAGAGAGGGTTAGCGTTGATTTAGCTCATTTGTGAGATAGAGCCTCGCTCATCCATCCAGATCTTCTCCTTGTGAGAGACCGCGGCCTCTTCGGGGAAGATCCACGTGGATTCAAGACCCCTTTACGAGAAGATCCCCTTGTGGATTCAAGACCTCCTCTCGGAGATGAGCTATCGCCACTTGTATCGTCCTTTGTTGGATTTGGACCGTGTATCTCTTTGTGTTCCTTGGATCTAGCACATGTGTGACTTTATTCTTGTTGGTTGAGTGTCCTCTCGTGTTTTTCCCTCGTTCCCCTCCTCGTGTTCTTCATGTTCCTCGTAGGGATCCGCTCCAAACGTGAAAGATCGGCCTCTAGGGTTCTACCCTACATCATCTTGGATCAGAGCGAGCTTGCTCATGATCTTGGTACCATGAGTCACATTGATCACGTTTTTGGAGCCCCTGCCCTTTGTTTTCTAGCTTGATTTTGTTGATATCGTCTTAAATCCGAAAATCCCCACCAAAAATAGTCCCAAATTTTTTTGTGATTTTTTGGTTTGATGATGTTTTGTTGATTTTGATCCGTGGATTTGCTTGGTTTCAAGTGGATCTAGCATCTCCCCAAGTTTCCCCATCTTTCATCCACGAAACCCCATCAATTTTGACCCTGAAATCTCCATTTTCCGCCCAAAATCGCCCCCCCCCCCGAACTCGCATCTTGCGTTGACCCCGACCCACCGGATGACCAGCGTTTTACGGACGTCCGTACCACCCTCGAAGCATCGGAAATCCGGACATTATCGGACGTCCGGAATCCCATTACAAAACAGAATTTACGGATTTCCGAGCCCGACTGGACATCCGTCCATTTACGGACGTCCGTAACCTGTAGATATTGACTTCGGCTGATTCTTGTTCCGGCCATAACTAATTCATCCGAACTCCGATTTTGACGTTCTTTAGGTCGTTTTGAAGCTATTGACATCCCCCTTCCCACAAAAATACCACCAACATCATTCGACTCCATCAATTTTTGTGAATTTTGACATATTTGCCTAGGGCTTCCACCATATCATCCGCATAGCCACCACCGACTTCCGCAACCTAACCCATTTTGATCCATATAGCATTAGTGGTTGTTTGAGTTGTGACTTGAGTCTCCTAAGGTGTTTTGGCTACTTAGGGACGGTTTCTTCTTCATCAACCACCACCACCTCTTCCACATAACCTTGCCCACCATACCCTTCCACCACCCAAACTTAACCCAATTTTGTTTGAGCTTGTTTGAGTTGTGGCTTGTGTCTCCTAAGGTGTTTAGGCTACTTAGGGATGGCAACTTCAACTCCGACATGTGTATAGCCCATCACTCCACTTTCGCATTGCCAAGTGCAAAACACCACCGCTTTTCCGCTACCACCATTTGACATTTGCCTTTTCAGATTTTGAGTTTGCGGTTTTTCCGTTTCCTAGGGTGTTTCGGCTAACTAGGAACGGGTCGACATCGGCAACACCGCCTCTCATCATCGCCACGGACGGTAACCTCGATGACACCATTGTATATTCTCCTTGCCATTACATTGTTAACCCCTAGCCCATTTTGCGTAACTTGCCTATCGAGACTAGCCATTGAGTATTGCCCAGCAACGTTACTTGTGCACATTAGTGATCATACTTTCCATTGCATCCATACCATATTATCGTGGTGCATATCTTGGTATCATACCTTGTGTCACAAGTTTGTTCCCGCATATACACAATTGCTATCTTGATTTGTGCATTGTGCAAAAGTGGCCATACAAAAAAATAAAAATAAAGCTTTTAAGCAAAGAAAAAGAGAGCAAAGAGCTCGTAAGCAAGTGCCATAGCATCATACCACATTGCATATAAGATTGTCATATCCGGTCATCTTGGATCATCTTGAGAGAAACACTGGGAACCATACATACATAGCATACTTGGGATAGAGAGTTTGTCCATTTTGCATCTTACAGATTGTGCACAAGTGTCATATCCGCCTATAGAGCTAGCGTCTCTCTTGAATTGTGCAACACGAGCGTTTTCCGTGGATTCCACATTTTGTGCTCATTCCTTAGTTGCACGACCCCATTTATCTATCCGTGTGTGTGTTTCCGTGTACCTTTCATTGCTATTGGTCTACTTGTTTCACTTGCGAATTTATGAATCTCTTTCAACATTATTTACTCTTGCTAACATTTTGCATCAAATTTTTTTGTGCCACTATCCTCGCCGAGCTCCACCATAAGTTTTAATTGTGTAGGTGTGAGAACCGACAAGAATTGGTACCAATTGTGCTATTTCCTTGTTACACATTTGAGTGATTGCTACGTCTTGAGCTTGCGTTGGTTTTCCTTGAAGAGGAAAGGGTGATGCAGCAATAGTAGCGTAAGTATTTCCCTCAGTTTTTGAGAACCAAGGTATCAATCCAGTAGGAGGCTCCTCAGAAGTCCCACGCACCTACACAAACAAACAAAGAACTCGCAACCAACGCAATAAAGGGTTTGTCAATCCCTTCACGGCCACTTGCGAAAGTGAGATCTGATAGAGATAGTATGATAAGATAAATATATTTTTGGTATTTTATAATATAGATTGGAAAAGTAAAGATGCAAATAAAAGTAGATTGAAAGCTTATATGATAAAAGATAGACCCGGGGTCCATAGGTTTCACTAGAGGCTTCTCTCAAGATAGCATAAGTATTACGGTGGGTGAACAAATTACTATCGAGCAATTGATAGAAAAGTGAATAATTATGAGATTATCTAGGCATGATCATGTATATAGGCATCACGTCCGCGACAACTAGACCGACTCATGCCTGCATCTAGAGTATTAAGTTCATAAGAACAGAGTAACGCATTCAGAAAGATGACATGATGTAGAGGGATAAATTCAAGCAATATGATATAAACCCCATCTTTTTATCCTCGATGGCAACAATACAATACGTGCCTTGCAACCTCTGCTGTCACTGGCTAAGGACACCGCAAGATTGAACCCAAAGCTAAGCACTTCTCCCATGGCAAGAAAGATCAATCTAGTAGGCCAAACCAAATTGATAATTCGAAGAGACTTGCAAAGATAACTCAATCATACATAAAAGAATTCAGAGAAGATTCAAATATTTCTCATAGATAAATTTGATCATAAACCCACAATTCATCAGATCTCAACAAACACACCGCAAAAAGAGTTACATTGAATAGATCTCCACAAGAGAGGGGGAGAACATGGTATTGAGATCCAAAAAGAGATAAGAAGCCATCTAGGTAATAAATATGGACCCGAAGGTCTATGGTAAACTACTCACAACTATCGGAGGGGCTATGGTGTTGATGTAGAAGCCCTCCATGGTCGATTCCCCCTCCGACGGAGCGCCGGCGAAGGCTCCAAGATGCGATCTCACGGATACAGAAGGTTACGGCAGTGGAAATTGTTTTTCGTTGGCTCCCTGGATGTTTTCGTGGTACGTGGGTATATATAGGAGGAAGAAGTAGGTCGATGGCCGCCCGAGGGGCCCACGAGACAGGGGGGCGCCCAGAGGGGGTGGGCGCGCCCTCCTATTTCGTGGCCGCCTCGGCTGCTTCTTGGCTTGCACTCCAAGTCCTCTGGATCACGTTCATTCCAAAATCATGCTCCCGAAGGTTTCATTCCGTTTGGACTCCATTTGATATTCCTTTTCTTCGAAATACTAAAATAGGCAAAAAAACACCAATACGGGCTGGGCCTCTAGTTAGAGGTTAGTCCCAAAAATGATATAAATGTGTAAAATAAAGCCCATAAACATCCAAAAGGGGTAATATAATAGCATGGAACAATCAAAAATTATAGATACGTTGGAGACGTATCAGTGATCATTGATCCATCTTCAACATTGGTCAAGGTACATTTGGTCTTGTTCTTCTCTTTCTCCCACTCATACTTGCTCAATTCTTGTGATGGATATGCAAGGCATTTCATCTCCGGACTTCGACAACCACGACGGCGTG
Source organism: Triticum dicoccoides (assembly GCF_002162155.2). Classification (NCBI taxonomy): domain Eukaryota; kingdom Viridiplantae; phylum Streptophyta; class Magnoliopsida; order Poales; family Poaceae; genus Triticum; species Triticum dicoccoides. The sequence continues at coordinate 784,905,787 of NC_041383.1, forward strand.
AACAACTACAACACCAAAGCGTCCATCTTAGATCTACAACGACAAATGGAAGGAGCACAATCAAGATTGCGAGAGCGCATCAAGAACATATCCATCGACATTCGTCACTCTGAAGCAAGGAAAAGGGACTACATCGACAAGAAGCTTTCCGCACATAAAGAGGAGCAAGATGCAAGGATGGATGAGATTAGAGCCTTGATCAAGTATTCCTCCCCTTCGTCATCCTCAAGGAGGCGACGTTCAAGCCACAAGTCTTCGAAGCGTGACATCGATGCAAGCGCAAGTCGTCCACCTCTCCATGGCGACCGCCATCACGTTCGTGATCCACATCGTCATGAAGGGAAAGTCACCTCCAAGCATCATGTGCATGACGACTACGAATGCCTACGAGCTCAAGCACGACAACGACATCATGAAGATGCTCCGCAAGCACAAATGCACAAGTCCCAACAAGCCCTACTTCATGCCAAGTCCAAGGTTCATGAGCAAAAGAGAAGACCGCGAGACGAGCACCACCAAGACGGAGCTATGGCTACCACAACCACTTCTACATCTTCGCCAAGTATTCTCAAGGCATCTTCGCCTTTGGACGTACGGCATCTTCGCCTACTTCCCACTAGTACACCTACAACGACTTCATCAAGTCCAAGGCAACCACCTACAAGCGAGGGCGACAGTTCCATCTTCGGAAGCCCCTCAAGGAAGATGGTCGATCATGGGAAATTCCCTTCGGTCATGGAGACAAGCTATGAGGTGCCACATCATATGGGCCTCCCACACCAAGATGGTGACAAGAAGGTCGAGCAAGGGCCATCCCCTTCGACCATAGCGATAGGAGATGAGCATGGATACATTTGCACCAACATCTCTCCGACACCCCCATATGAAGAGATGCCCCAAGTGCCATGTGAGGAGAGCCACTACCACATGAGTGACATGAGTGACTCCACCATACGTGACATTGAGAGCATTTCCTATGAGAGGATGAGTGTGACCACCACTAGCCCCACACATGAGAGCATGCCACACATCCTATGTGAGGTTGAGCGCCATTTGAGTGACTCCACCAACCATATGAGTGAGTGCATCCTTGAGGGAGTGAGTGAGCCACAACACTTAGAGAGTGAGGTAGTTGACACGGCATGTGAGGCCACTATGATTTCTAACGACTTAACATCTACTCCTAGTGTGTTTTCTTCTTTGGTGCTAGGTCTCCTACATGACGACATGCCTATCCTCGACGAGTCCATCCCTCCAATGGAGATGACGATGGCCATGGTGGACAATGATGCACCCCCACATGGTTCCATCAAGATGAAGATGGCAACGATTTGATCTTCAACACCTCACCTACAACACATGAGCGATGCTCCAAAGTAACATAGGTGATGGTGCTTCTCTTGTCCCACTAGCGGACTATCTTACCAATGATTGGTTGCATGATGTTGATCCACCTATTCCCATGCTTCAGGCTAGCGTGACTTCCTCATGTCTTGACTTACCTATTTATGATGAATATGATGATGAGAATGTTGAGTTTCCTAGTTGTGATGCTATGCTCCATAGGATATCATGTGAAAATTCTTTTGGTCGCATCATGTTTGACAAACCTTTGAACTTTTCATATGCTATGAGTGAGACCTCCCATATTGCATCATTTCAATCTCAACATATTAACTATGCATGCCCCATTAAAATAAATCCCATTTGCACTTATGGCATAGATGACGAGATAATGGTCACTAGGTTTTGTTTTTCATGTGATGATATTGCCATGCTTCCTTTACATGATTTGCACAATTCATCTACTATGCCATGCCATGATCACATTGTTCCAAATATGCGTTGTTTTGGATGTTGTCAATATTCTCCATGTGATGTTTCCATTAATGCTCATGAGGAGACCCCCATAGTGCCCTCATACATGTTTGGAGATTTTGATTCATCCCATCCTTTGCATGATTTCCATGATTGGTTGCACCATATGCATTCCATGAATAACAATGCTCTAGATATTTCTCATGATGCATTACATCCTTTGAGTCTCCATTATGCCATACATATTAACAAACCTCTCATGATGGATGACATGTTTCTATACCACGCATCTCATTTATTTGAGCATTTGATATTTTGTGCTAACTGACACATGCACGTGCGCATCATGATGGATGATGTGTACATATATCACGCACACACAATTTTCCCTTTGCCTTTGTTTTGTGTAGGTACTCACATATACTTGCAAACCTCTCAATCCCAAGAGTTGACGAAACGAGCTCTTGAGAGCAACGATGCTTTGGGATCGCGTGGACTATCCTTACCACCGTTCCCTTCGCGCAAGGACTCACTTCTATTCTACTTGGCTCTCACAAGGCTATGGGCTATTTACCATTTGTGCTCTTATGCTCATTTTACCGTGTTCACTTTGCATGTTATACTTGCTTCTATGCCTTTGCCATGCAATTGTGACCCTTGCTTGCATCTACCCATGATTGACCATTATGCTACTCCTATGTGTATTTGCATGCTTGGTGGAGATACTTGTTGCTATTGCCATGTTTATCATGTGCCACATGCTATTGTTGATTCTTGTGTTGGGAGAGTCATGATGTTTCATTACTATTTAAATAGGACTTCTTGCCAATACAATGATGATACTTTCCCCATATCTTGCTTTCATGCTTGTGCTATGACATGTGAATTATTCATGCCCACTATTTGCACACATGACATGCTTGCCATGATTCCTTCTAGTATGTTGCATCTTCGCACTACTAGCTTGCTTGACTTGATTGCTATGATTGCTTGCTATGTTGCATCACCCATGTTCCACCCTTACTTGCTTTCTTGGGTTGATGACGTATATGTTCATGCCTCTCACATGATATATCTTGATCATGGTCTCTTGTGTCCATTAGTTGCCTCTTTCATATCTACTTGTATTCAGTGTAACCTTACTATGCTTATTGCTCTTGGAGACTTTGACACCTTCCTTGTGATGCATGCTTGTTTGATTGAGCCTCTTGTATTTGGTTATTCTTACATCTTAGGACTCCATACTATGAAATGCTCCCTTGTCCTTTCTTATGATGAGCATGATGCATACACTTGTTGGGTATCTTACCACGTGAATGATAGGTTTTGCACTTCTGCTAACCTCATTTGTTTTTCCGAGTGTTTGTCATGTTCTTTCGTTTTGAAGGAGTGTCTATGTGAAGGCATACATGATGTGCGACACCAACATTTTCGACATCCTCATAAAGGTGAACTCCTTCCCCTTGAGCCATCCTCAAATATGCATATTGGATGGGTCATTCTTTCATTGTTGTTTCCTTCTTGTTGTCTACATGATACATCTCGCGAACAGAGGAGTGACATTGGAGATTAGCTCTATGGACCTTCACATTGAGGAGCGCTCGCACTTATTGGATGCACCTTCGGAACTCCACTCATGACACAGAATCAAGCATTGGTATACCACCACCTCCATTTCTGTTGATTGTGCTCACACATGTCATGCTCGATGGACATATCATACCCACCACAAGTTTCCACCCTATGCATGGATTGACTCACATTATGATTGCCTTGTTGCTTCATGTATTCCCATGTCATCCATGATATATGAGCTTGTGCATTTCCTTAGAAAATTTGTTGTGATCTTCCTTGATGGCATATTCATACATTATGATCATATTGTCCACCATCAATTGCATGATTGCTTACACATATTGAGCATCCATTATCATATTCTTGCTATTGATGAGCCATCCCTCAATGACATCATTTTGCACAATGGTAGAATTTGTCACTTTGTGCACCATGCTAATTATCACATGAATGCTTTGCATATCATTATATATCATCTTGATAAGCTTCATACGCTTTGTCACGCACTATCCCTTCGCACGGACTCACGCTTAATTGATGGACATTTTGTGTCCGCTAACCATTGTATTTCCGAGTGTCACTTGTGTTTGCTCATTTTGCATGTACCACATACCAGAGACACCTTGGAGTACTTGGATTGCGTCATGCCTTCAACTCCATCCAACTACAAGTCCATCCACGACAACCGTTTCCATGGTGATGAGGATCAC
>NC_041383.1:784910290-784938437 GCF_002162155.2 Triticum dicoccoides
GAGCATCCAAAGTTCATCCCCATGTACATTCCGACTACTTTCCAAACCCCAATAGGACATATGACGAGACCTCGAACATACGCCATTGGACACAAGGTGAACTCGCTCCTCTCTGAACCTTCACTTTATACATGTGAGACATGGCTACTACCTCCAACGTGTGTGCTACGCATGACCAGGTACTTAGAGGAAAGCCACGGAGCCACCACATCCAACGCAAGAGCTAGCGAGGACGCCAAGTACAAGGACCAAGAGAAGAAGCTGCCCAAAGCTACAGCCACTGGACGATCGGCCCAACACGGACGTCCGGCCCCTGAAGGTCACGCCAGCCCAAGGAAACTAGGCCAACACATGCTACAGCGGCCAGACGTCCGTCCAGGACCGGACGTCCAACAACTCCCAGGCCCCGGACGACCGTACCCCTCCGGACGTCCTCGTCATGCCAACAGAATGTAATTTACGTCGGAGAATCTCTAGACGTCCGGACCTCCGCGAGCCTCCGGACGAACGGCGCCTTACGGACGTCCGACCCCTGGTTGTGTCCAGTTACGGGCTAAGGCCCATGTACCCCTTCACTTCGCCCCTCTTTTGCACTTAGACTATAAATAGACCTCCTCCTCCTAGAGAGGGTTAGCGTTGATTTAGCTCATTTGTGAGATAGAGCCTCGCTCATCCATCTGGATCTCCTCCTCGTGAGAGACCGGACCTCTTCAAAGAAGATCCACCTGGATTCAAGACCCCTTTACGGGAAGATCCCCTCGTGGATTCAAGACCTCCTCTCGGAGATGAGCTACCGCCACTTGTATCGTCCTTTGTTGGATTTTGACCCTCTATCTCTTTGTGTTCCTTGGATCTAGCGCATGTGTGACTTTATTCTTGTTGGATGACTATTCTCTCGTGTTTTTCCCCCGTTCCCCTCCTCGTGTTCTTCGTGTTCCTCGTAGGGATCCGCTCCAAATGTGAAAGATCGTCCTCTAGGGTTCTACCCTACATCAGCCCCCCTCCCCCCTCTACCTCCTCCCGGATCCGCCTTGTGCCGCCTCCCCGGGAGGTGGCCAGGGCGACACGAGCCTCTCCACCTTCGGCCGCCCCCCTTTCGCATTCCCTCCCTGCCGCCGCTGACGGGCGCCCCCGACTCTTGGTCGGGTGGTGTTGGCGGCGGCGAGGCCTGCCTGTCCCCGCGTGCGCGGCTCCCTGCCCGGGGCATGGGGGCGGCGGCGGTGCTCCTCAGCTCAACGACGGCCCGGCGACCCAGCGGCAGTGGCGGCGGCACGCGAGGTGGTGGTGCGGCTCCTTGGCAGCGAGACGGCGTGGTGGCACAGGTTGGCCGACGGCGCGCCCCCGGCCCAGATCTGGGCCCTGCGGGCCCCATCTGGGTCCTAATGGGCCGGCCCCCAGCGTGGCTTTGTCATCGTCTGTGTGGTGAGGAGGAGGAGCAGCTCGGACGGGGGGCGGCGACGCCGACGGCATGCCTGCTGCAGCGCGATGGCGGGAGCTTTACGGGCATGGAGTTCCTGGCCGGGCCTGTGGGCCCACGGGCCTAGTATGCTCCTGCTATTGTGTTCGGTCAGCTACCGTCATTGACGGTGGAGGTTGTGCCCTCCCACGTGCCGACGGTGATGCGGCCCTTAGTCCCGGCTCCTATTCCCCATTGTGCAGGCCTCACTTTGTGGTGCCGTGGTGAGACGGCGTGGAGGCTTCATGACCATGGTGGCGCAAGATGGTGGTCAGTTTGGTGGCAGGCTCTGGAGCATCCGAGGTGAAGGTTGGGATCGGGGGAAACCCATGTCGGCCTGTCCGACACCGAAGCCGGTGAGTGCCGCCGAACCTTCCTAGAGGGCGTCGGGGGCGACCCTTCCTCTCGCCTCTTCGTGTACCTGGGGAAACCCTTGGTAGCAGCGTCATCATCGTCGCGGTCCTTCTTGGACGTGTTGATTGGTACCGGTCCTTCGGAGCCTTGGAGCGTGGTGGAAGATCTTCGGCGGGCCCAGTGGTCGTGAAGCTTCTTCGTTTCCGTTGATCCGCCGTTGTCGGCATTTTGTTCTCTTGTTGTTTCTCTTTCGTTTCTTTTGTGTGTGATTGTGCTACGTCCGCCCCAACACCTATCTTTGGATGTATCGGATGGTTGCTTTGTAATACAAAGCGGGGGAAACCCTTTTTCGGCAAAGAGCCTAGCTGCTATACTTCCGGAGAGACATCCCTAAACGCTTCTTGGCACTGAGCAACCCCTTATTTCCTCTGCTCGCTTGGGTCTAGTTACACATGTGTAATCAGGCCCTATCCATACTCTGACCCTCTATATATGAATGAAATGACACGAAATTGCAAATTCGTGAAAAAATATGTTGGAAATTCTTAGGTATTGGTCGTTCAATGAGGCAGTGAGGCATTAAGGTAGTAGTTTTGCAAGCAAAGCAAATGGATCCTTGAGACGTTTCAATCCATTGGTTGGATTGAGTTTTCCATCAAAGGTAAAAAAAGATATAAAGATGATAACAAACACAGCTTGCGGCAACCACTTGGAAACAAGAATGCATCACCGAGACACTAAATTCACGAAATAATGTTATTGTATCGCTACATCAAAAATATTAGTTCAACAAAAAAAACTTACGCCGTGCCCATCGATATGTCCAATTAATATATTGAGTGCACGTTTCGTGAGGGAGACACCATCACCCAAATCACCAGTTTCAAGATATTGTCCTAGAGTACAAAGAGTACTTTTTTAATAATAGAACTATATATATTTCGTTTCAAACCAAGCATATGCCAAAATGGGAGCAGCCTCTTTTATCTGTTATTAAGATGAATAAGTAGATTAATATTTTCATCTTTCAGGACATTGGTCTTATTTTTATACACAGTTGGAAAAGAGTTCGCCACTTGGAGGCTACGCACATAGTAGATGATTCATATGTACAGAAATAATGAGGTCGTTGGTCAATTCATGAAAACCTGCTTGAACCATAAAATATGTCTTCTGGATGAGTAAGATTGCGCAAATTTTTATTCATGTAGCCATAGTTTGATCAATCTTTGATTTATGGTTCCCTTTCCATACATATAATGGAAGCTGTACCTAACATTCAAATGCATATTAATGTGTGCGTACATCAGTACGAAAACTGATACATTTCGTTTCTCCCATTGAGGCGTTACAGCTATTCATTTATCCTTAGTTCCTATCTCAGAAATCAGTCTCTCTGCTGCAATAGGATATCTACCTGATTATCTATTTATTGGAAGCACCTTTCAAGGTCTGACCTTAATCCTCACGAGACAGAAAAAATAATCTATTGTATATATGTAAAGGATATTTTGAGCCCTTGGAGCAATTGTTTGGAATTATTTTTCTGGGTGCACTGTAGTTTTGGGCGGTACACGCTCTTCTATTTTGCATGCTACATGAGTGAATTCTCCTAATTGTTTGGAATTTGTGGGGTTGCTAGTACCTACCTGTATATATAACATGGGTGTGTCTTTTTTGTTGCCCTATAAGTAGATGAAAATAATAATTATTGAATACAGTAACCCCACACTAGCAAAAAGCTGTGTGTATCAAAAGCAAGATCTGCTATAGGAAATAATAAAAATGTCCATGTCAATCTTGAAAGCGTAGATACAGAATTTTTGCATGATTTGGAAAGGAAATTAAGATCCAGCTAATCCATCCCACTTACAGTAAACAAAATATTACAGCAATAAACCTCTTCTGGGTGCTATGTGTGGATATAATATGATATGATAAAACGCTATGCATGGATCCACTACTTTAAATAGCTTTTTTAATTAGACGAAACTGAATGCTTCTTGGTGTTCCGTATATAGAGCACTTATGCATATTCATGTTATATATACGTCAATATTAAACCATAAAAAGTATAATCAATCTTTCCCATGTTTTAAGATGAAATTAACTCCATCAATATCCATCATATTATCATGACAACGTATGCTACAACAGAGCATTTCATTTTGGATTCTTAAATATACTTATAGTTGCATTTCATTTTGGGAGCTTTTGTACACTAAAGTTTATGAGTAAAAACAGCATTCATTGAATATAAGGGTGTGCTATATATCACAAAACAAGAATACATATACACCTTGACACAATTCACTATAACATGTTATGCACATATATAACCTAATTACAATTTTTATGAAGGTATCCAACTCCTTCGGTCCATGCCTAATGAAGGAATATATTTTGCAGGAATATTTAATTATAAATACTAAAATAGTATGATAATTATTTTCCAATATTTCTAAATCATATAAGTTTTCATATGTAATAATGTACTAGCCCGTGCAGGTGCACGGGTTAATGACTAGTAATGACATAATCTGATGAGATAGATACTCTGTAAAGTAGCCTTTTTCCTCGCTAGAAAACATTAATAAACCATGACACATTTTAGGATTGGTCAAACCATTTTAGTTTACTACCTCACATATTAACCCAAGTTGGTGTCTAACTGCTAATTCTCAAAGCTCACTAGAGACTAGTTTTCACAAAATTAAGGGCGAGATGATGGACCCTCACACTTTGAGTTGTGTAGGTTGCACATGAAGCTTTTCATTGCTTGAACCTGATGTCGTCTTCATGTGTAGTTCTTTGGCCTTTCCATAGAGATACATATATAAACCACTAAAAACCACTGTACTACGCAGCAAGCTGCCATATAAAAGTAAAATGTATCAGTTATGGAAAGTGTTTATAAGTGTAAATACTAAAAGAACCAACAAGTCAAACTATATTATTTGATATAATATAAAATTCGAGGCCTGATGACTTTGTTGGACTATTTACTTTTTAATAAGATGGCCGCATGCATCATTCTGATGCAGAGGCCGGGGGAAAACCTCCTTTTCAAAGAAAAAATTGTATACCCATGTCACAACATTTGTTAAGGTACATTGCTCAGTATTTCTTTTTCACAATACGTTAAGCTACATTTTTTCACTACATATATATATATATATATATATATATATATATATATATATATATATATATATATATATATATTCAAAACCACTAGATGGCTATAGGGGGCACTGCATGAACAAAACACGCGATTTTACACTGGTCATATCACTCATAAGAGTCGCTGCACACGTAGGTACATACATCATGATATACACAAAATATTTAAGCATCATTTTCTTAAAAAAGAAATAAAGGCACTTTTATACGGGTCACAAGAATGAGTTCTCCCTAGGCTATTTTGTCTTCAAGTCATGCTTTATTATATTGTGTAACTTTATTATATAATGGTAACAACATGAGAATACCCAGCCTTTAGGGATAGGGACATTATATACAACTATAATACATATGTAAGAAAAACTATTTTTTTGAATATAAGTGCAAATACGAGACAAAGTACATGTACCTCCCAACCGTGAGGCTTTCTCCTAGTAATAATGCTCCAAGAACCATGGTGAAGACAACTGATAAGTTGTTGAACATTGGTGGAAAAACGGGGCCTCGCTTTTCCACAGCATAGAGATCTAACCAATACTTGGCTGCTGTGCCAAGTGCAGCCTACACTCCAAATCAAGTATGTGCCACATTACTGCCTATTGTTTTCAACTATCATTTGAAGAAAAAACTTGAAACACATGTTTTTAATATTCAATGTCATGAAGCAATTGGATCTCGAACAATATAGGAATTTCTCATAAGAAGTTTTTTACAATTTTGAACTAAGATAACATTTAACTTGCAACAATGATATGCCCATTGATTTTGGTAGCTATAATAAAGGTTGAATACACCACAAAATAATCTCTAATGGATACTTCCGTCACAAATTCTTCTATATCTACAAATCAAAACCTATCTTGCTCGTGTTGCTTGCTTTTTGCCTGATAAACTAAGATAGGTTTTATCCTTTACCTTCATTATTAGAAACCTTTAGTCGTTACCGGTCAAAAATAAGAATAAAAAATTGAAATCATGTTATGCCTCTTAGGGGTAATATAGATCCAAGCCTTAGTTCAAAAATATTGTATCAGAAATGGACATACCAGTACAGGGTATGAAAATGCATAGCATATGCATTCACCCAACAAAAGCAAGTTACCCCTAAAATGGTGGTGTCCTCCGACTACTCCATTGGAACTCTTAGTGATACCTTTTATAATTGGGGACCAGAGATGCAGTTCCTTTCCATTGTACAAGCTAATCAACAAAGCCCCTCCAAAACATACCAATGCACCAACCACCTGTTGGAAATATGCCCTAGACGCAATGATAAATTAGTTATTATTATTATTATATTTCCGTGTTCATGAAAATTGTTTATTACCCATGCTATAATTGTATTGATAGGAAACTCAGATACATGTGTGGGTACATAAACAACACCATGTCCCTAGTAAGCCTCTAGTTGACTAGCTCGTTCATCAACAAATGGTTACGGTTTCCTGACCATGGACATTGGATGTCGTTGATAACGGGATCACATTATTTGAAGAATGATGTGATGGAAAAGACCCAATCCTAAGCCTAGCACAAAGATCGTAGTTCGTATGCTAAAGCTTTTCTAATGTCAAGTATCATTTCCTTAGACCATGAGATTGTGCAACTCCCGGATGCCGTAGGAATGCTTTGGGTGTATCGAACGTCACATCGTAACTGGGTGGCTATAAAGGTGCACTACAGGTATCTCCGAAAGTGTCTGTTGGGTTGGCACGAATCGAGACTGTGATTTGTCACTCCGTGTAAATGGCGAGGTATCTCTGGGCCCACTCGGTAGGACATCGTCATAATGTGCACAATCTGACCAAGGGGTTGATCACGGGATGATGTGTTACGGAACGAGTAAGGAGACTTGCTGGTAACGAGATTGAACAAGGTATCGGGATACCGATGATCGAATCTCGGGCAAGTACAATACCGCTAGACAAAGGGAATTGTATACGGGATCGATTGAGTCCTTGACATCGTGTTTCATCCGATGAGATCATCGTGGAACATGTGGGAGCCAACATGGGTATCCAGATCCTGCTGTTGGTTATTGACCGGAGAACGTCTCGGTCATGTCTGCTGGTTCCCGAACCCGTAGGGTCTAGACACTTAATGTTCGATGACGCTAGGGTTATAAAGGAAGTTTGTATGTGGTTACCGAATGTTTTTCGGAGTCCCGGGTGAGATCCCGTACGTCACGAGGAGTTCCGGAATGGTCCGGAGGTAAAGATTCCTGTTTTGGTCACTGGAAAAGTTTCGGGTTTTTCCGGTAACGTACCGGGACCACCGGGAGGGTCCCGGGGGTACACCAAGTGGGGCCACAAACCCCAGAGGGCTGCATGGGCCAAGTGTGGGAGGGGACCAGCCCCAGGTGGGCTGGTGCGCCCCCCACAAGGGGCGCAAGGCGCAGGGAAGTGGGGAAGGGGGCAAACCCTAGGGCAGATGGGCCCTAAGGCCCACCCTAGGTGCGCCTCCCCCCTCTCCCCCTTCTGGCCGCCACCAGATGGCATCTGGGGGCTGCCGCCACCCCTGGGGAGGGAACCCTAGAGGGGGCGCAGCCCCCTCCCCTCCCCCTATAAATACTTGAGGTCTGGGGGTTGCCCAACACATGAGTTTCTTCCTTTATTGGCGCAGCCCTACCTCTCTGACTCCTCCTCTCCCACGGTGCTTGGCGAAGCCCTGCAGGATTGCCACGCTCCTCCATCACCACCATGCCGTTGTGCTGCTGCTGGATGGAGTCTTCCTCAACCTCTTCCTCTGACCTTGCTGGATCAAGGCATGGGAGATGTCACCGGGCTGTACGTGTGTTGAACGCGGAGGTGCCGTCCGTTCGGCACTAGGATCTCTGATGATTTGGATCACGACGAGTACGACTCCTTCAACCCCGTTCTCTTGAACGCTTCAGCTTAGCGATCTACAAGGGTATGTAGATGCACTCTCCTTCCCCTCGTTGTTAGTTTCTCCATAGATAGATCTTGGTGACACACAGGAAAATTTTGAATTTCTGCTATGTTCCCCAACAGTGGCATCATGAGCTAGGTCTATTGCGTAGATTCTTTGCACGAGTAGAACACAAAGTAGTTGTGGGCGTCGATGTTGTTCAATATGCTTACAGTTACTAGTCCAATCTTGTTTCGGCGGTATTGTGGGATGAAGCGGCCCGGACCGACCTTACACGTACACTTACGTGAGCCAGGTTCCACCGACTGACATGCACTTGGTGCATAAGGTGGCTAGCGGGTGTCAGTCTCTCCAACTTTAGTCGGAACGGATTCGATGAAAAGGGTCCTTATGAAGGGTAAATAGCAATTGGCATATCAGGTTGTGGTTTTGCGTAGGTAAGAAACGTTCTTGCTAGAAACCCATAGCAGCCACGTAAAACATGCAAACAACAATTAGAGGATGTCTAACTTGTTTTTTCAGGGTATGCTATGTGATGTGATATGGCCAAGAAGAATGTGATGAATGATATGTGATGTATGAGATTGATCATGTTCTTGTAATAGGATTCACCACTTGCATGTCGATGAGTATGACAACCGGCAGGAGCCATAGGAGTTGTCTTAATTTATTGTATGACCTGCGTGTCATTGAACAACGCCGTGTAATTACTTTACTTGATTGCTAACTGGTAGCCATAGTAGTATAAATAATAAGTTGGCAAGACAACTTCATGGAGGCACGATGGTGGAGATCATGATGATGGAGATCATGGTGTCATGCCGGTGACGATGATGATCATGGAGCCCCGAAGATGGAGATATAAAGGAGCAATATGATATTGGCCATATCATGTCACTATTTGATTGCATGTGATGTTTATCATGTTTATGCATCTTATTTGCTTAGAACGACGGTAGTAAATAAGATGATCCCTCATTAAAATTTCAAGAAAGTGTTCCCCCTAACTGTGCACTGTTGCGAAAGTTCGTCATTTGGAAGCACCACGTGATGATCGGGTGTGATAGATTCTTACGTTCACATACAACGGGTATAAGCCAGATTTACACACGCGAAACACTTAGGTTAACTTGACGAGCCTAGCATGTACAGACATGGCCTCGGAACACAAGAGACTAAAAGGTCGAGCATGAGTCGTATAGTAGATACGATCAACATGAAGATGTTCACCGATGATGACTAGTCCATCTCACGTGATGATCGGACACGGCCTAGTTGACTCGGATCATGTAATCACTTAGATGACTAGAGGGATGTCTATCTGAGTGGGAGTTCATTAGATGAACTTAATTATCCTGAACATAGTCAAAAGCCCTTTGCAAATTATGTCATAGCTCGCGTTTTAGTTCCACTGTTTAGATATGTTCCTAGAGAAAATATAGTTGAAAGTTGACAGTAACGATTATGCGGACAGTAGAAAGCTTATGTCCTTAATGCACCGCTTAGTGTGCAGAACCCCAAACGTCGTCTGTGGATGTTGCGAACATCGGACATACACGTTTTGATAACTACGTGATAGTTCAGTTAAACGGTTTAGAGTTGAGGCACCAAAGACGTTTTCGAAACTTCGCGGAACATATGAGATGTTTCGAGGGATGAAATTGGGATTTCAGGCTCGTGCCCACGTCAAGAGGCATGAGACCTTCGACGATTTTCTTAGCCTACAAACTAAGGGAGAAAAGCTCAATCGTTGAGCTTGTGCTGAGATTGTCTGAGTACAACAATCACTTTAATTGAGTGGGAGTTGATCTTCCAGATGAGATAGTGATGTTTCTCCAAAGTCATTGCCACCAAGCTGCTAGAGCTTTGTGATGAACTATAACATATCAGGGATAGATATGATGATCCTTGAGGTATTCACGATGTTTGACACCGCGAAAGTAGAAATCAAGAAGGAGCATCAATTGTTGATGGTTGGTGAAACAACTAGTTTCAAAAGGGTAAGGGCAAGAAGGGACACTTCATGAAACGGCAAATCAGTTGCTGCTCCAGTGAAGAAACCCAAGGTTGAATCCAAACCCGAGTCTAAGTGCTTCTGTAATAAGGGGAACAGCCACTGGAGCAGAATTACCCTAGATACTTGGTAGATAAGAAGGCTGGCAAGGTCGATAGAAGTATATTGGATATACATTATGTTAATGTGTACTTTACTAGTACTCCTAGTAGCACCAGGGTATTAGATACCGGTTCGGTTGCTAAGTGTTAGTAACTCGAAATAAAAGCTACGGAATAAACAGAGACTAGCTAAAGGTGAGCTGACGATACGTGTTGGAAGTGTTTCCAAGGTTGATGTGATCAAGCATCGCACGCTCCCTCTACCATCGAGATCAGTGTTAAACCTAAATAATTGTTATTTGGTGTTTGCGTTGAACATAGACATGATTGGATTATGTCTGTCGCAATACAGTTATTCATTTAAGGAGAATAATGGTTACTCTGTTTATTTGAATAATACCTTCAATGGTCTAGCACCTGAAAGGAATGGTTTATTGAATCTCGATCGTAGTGATACACATTTTCATGCCAAAAAGGATATAAGATAGTAATGATAAGTACCACTTACTTGTGGCACTGCCATGTAAGTCATATTGGTGTAAAACGCATGAAGAAGCTCCATGTTGATGGATCTTTGGACTCACTCGTTTTTGAAAAGTTTGAGACATGCAAACCATGTCTATTGGTGTATACGCATGAAGAAACTCCATGCAGATGGATCGTTTGGACTCACTTGATTTTGAATCACTTGAGATATGCAAATCATGCCACATAGGCAAGATGACTGAAAAGCCTCGGTTTCAGTAAGATGGAACAAGATAGCAAGTTGTTGGAAGTAACACACTTTGATGTGTGAATTCCAATGAGTGTTGAGGCATGCAGTGAATATCGTTATGTTTTACTTCACAGATGATTTAAGTAGATACTGTATATTTACTTGATGAAACACAAGTCTGAATTATTGAAGGGTTCAAGTAATTTTAGAGTGAAGTTGAAGGTCATTGTGACAAGAGGATAAAATGTCTATCATATGATCATAGAGATGAGTATCTGAGTTACGAGCTTTGGCACACAATTAAGACATTGTGGAAATTGTTTCACAATTAATACCGCCTGGAACACCATAGTGTGATGGTGTGTCCGAACATCATAGTTACACCCTATTGGATATGGTGCGTACCATGATGTCTCTTATCGAATTACCACTATCGTTCATGGGTTAGGCATTAGAGACAAGAACACTCACTTTAATAGGGCACCACGTAATTCCGTTGAGACGACACCGAACTATGGTTTGGAGAAACCTAAGTTGTTGTTTCTTCAAAGTTTGGGGCTGCGACGCTTATGTGGAAAAGTTTCAGGTTGATAAGCTCGAACCCAAAGCAGATAAAATACATCTTCATAGGACACCCAAAACAGTTGGGTATACCTCCTAATTCAGATCCGAAAGCAATATGGATTGTTTGTTGAATCGGGTCCTTTCTCGAGGAAAGGTTTGTCTCGAGAATTGAGTGGGAGGATGGTGGAGACTTGATGAGGTTATTGAACCATCACTTCAACTAGTGTGTAGCAGGACACAGGAAGTTGTTCCCGTGATGCCTACACCAATTGAAGTAGAAGCTTATGATAGTGATCATGAAGTTTCGGATCAAGTCACTACCGTACCTCGTAGGGTGACAAGGATGCGTACTACTTCAGAGTGGTACACAATCCTGTCTTAGAGGTCATGTTGCTAGACAACAATGAACCTATGAGCTATGGAGAAGCGATGGTGGGCCCGGATTCCGACGAATGGCTCGAGGTCATAAAAATCCGAGAAAGGATCCATGACTTTGGAAGAAATACTTGATGGTCGTAAGGCCATTGGGTACAGATGGATTTTAAAAGGAAGACAGACAATGATGGTAAGAATCACCATTAAGAAAGCTCTACTTGCCGTTAAGATGTTTTCCGACAAGTTCAAGGAGTTGACTACGGTAAGGCTTTCTCACTCGTAGCGATGCTAAGAGTCTGTTGGAATTGGATTAGCAGTTACTGCATTATTTATGAAATCTTGCATATAGGATGTCAAGACATTGTTTCCTTGACAGTTTTCTTGAGGAAAGGTTGGATGTGACACAACCAGAAGGTCTTTGACAATCCTGAAAGACGCTAACAAATATGCAAAGCTCCAGCAATCCTTCTAAGGACTGGAGTAAGCATCTCGGAGTTGGAATGTACGCTTTGATGAGATGATCAAAGATTTTGGGTTTATAAAAAGTTTGTGAGAAACTTGTATTTCCAAAGAAGTGAGTGGGAGCACTATGGAATTTCTGATGAGTATATGTTGTTGACATATTGTTGATCAGAAATGATGTAGAATTTCTAGAAAGCATATAGGGTTATTTGAAAGGTGTTTTTCAATAGAAAACCTGGATTAAGCTACTTGAACATTGAGCATCAAGATCTATGAGGATAGATCAAAAACGCTAAATGGTACTTTCAAACGAGCACATACCTTGACATGATCTTGAAGGTGTTCAAGATGGATCAGCCAAATAAGGAGTTCTTGCCTGAGTTGTAAGGTATGAAGTTAAGAGTTAAAGCTCGACCACGGCAGAAGAGAGACAAAGGACGAAGGCCGTCCCCTATGCTTCAGACGTACGCTCTATAGTATGCTATGCTGTGTACCGCACCGGAAGTGTGCCTTGCCATGAGTCAGTCAAGGGGTACAAGAATGATCCAACAACGGATCATTGGACATCGGTCAAAATTATCCTTAGAAGAATAAGGAAATGTTTCTCGATTATGGAGGTGATAAAGAGTTCGGCGTAAAGGGTTACGTCGATGCAAGCTTTAACACCTATCCGAATGACTCTGAGTAGCAAACCGGATACATATAGTGAAGCAACCATTTGGAATAGCTTCAAGTGGAGCGTGGAAGCAGCATTTACAATATGACATAGAGAATTGTGAAGTACATACGGATCTGAATGTTGCAGAATCGTTGACTAAAACCTCTCTCACAAGCAAAACATGATCAAACCCCAGAACACATTGAGACTTAATCACATGGTGATGTGAACTAGTTTAGACACTAGTAAACTCTTTGGATGTTGGTCACATGGCGATGTGACCTGTCTGTTCTAATCACATGGCGATGTGAACTAGATTGTTGACTCTAGTGCAAGTGGGAGACTGTTGGAAATATGCCCTAGAGGCAATGATAAATTAGTTATTATTATTATATTTCCGTGTTCATGATAATCGTTTATTACCCAAGCTATAATTGTATTGATAGGAAACTCAGATACATGTGTGGGTACATAAACAACACCATGTCCCTAGTAAGCCTCTAGTTGACTAGCTCGTTGATCAACAGATGGTTACGGTTTCCTGACCATGGACATTGGATGTCGTTGATAACGGGATCACATCATTTGAAGAATGATGTGATGGACAATACCCAATCCTAAGCCTAGCACAAAGATCGTAGTTCGTATGCTAAAGCTTTTCTAATGTCAAGTATCATTTCCTTAGACCATGAGATTGTGCAACTCCCGGATGCCGTAGGAATGCTTTGGGTGTACCAAACGTCACAACGTAACTGGGTGGCTATAAAGGTGCACTACAGGTGTCTCCGAAAGTGTCTGTTGGGTTGGCACGAATCGAGACTGGGATTTATCACTCCGTGTAAACGGAGAGTTATCTCTGGGCCCACTCGGTAGGACATCGTCATAATGTGCACAATGTGACCAAGGGGTTGATCACGGGATGATGTGTTACGGAATGAGTAAAGAGACTTGCTGGTAACGAGATTGAACAAGGTATCGGGATACCGACGATCGAATCTCGGGCAAGTACAATACCGCTAGACAAAGGGAATTGTATACGGGATCGATTGAGTCCTTGACATCGTGTTTCATTCGATGAGATCATCGTGGAACATGTGGGAGACAACACGGGTATCCAGATCCCGCTGTTGGTTATTGACCGGAGAACGTCTCGGTCATGTCTGCATGGTTCCCGAACCCGTAGGGTCTACACACTTAAGGTTCGATGACGCTAGGGTTATAAAGGAAGTTTGTATGTGGTTACCGAATGTTGTTCGGAGTCCCGGATGGGATCCCGGACGTCACGAGGAGTTCCGGAATGGTCCGGAGGTAAAGATTTATATATGGGAAGTCCTGTTTTGGTCACCGGAAAAGTTTCGGGTTTTTTCGGTAACGTACCGGGACCACTGTGAGGGTCCCGGGGGTCTACCAAGTGGGTCCACCAACCCCGGAGGGCTGCATGGGCCAAGTGTGGGAGGGGACCAGCCCCATGTGGGCTGGTGCGCCCCCCACAAGGGGCCCAAGGCACGGGGAAGTGGGGAAGGGGGCAAACCCTAGGGCAGATGGGCCCTAAGGCCCACCCTAGGTGCGCCTCCCCCCTCTCCCCCTTCTGGCCGCCACCAGATGGCATCTGGGGGCTGCCGCCACCTAGAGGGGGCGCAGCCCCCTCCCCTCCCCCTATAAATACTTGAGGTCTGGGGGCTGCCCAACACATGAGTTTCTTCCTCTATTGGCGCAGCCCTACCTCTCTTACTCCTCCTCTCCCGCGGTGCTTGGCGAAGCCCTGCAGGATTGCCACGCTCCTCCATCACCACCATGCCGTTGTGCTGCTGCTGGATGGAGTCTTCCTCAACCTCTCCCTCTCACCTTGCTGGATCAAGGCATGGGAGACGTCACCGGGCTGTACGTGTGTTGAACGCGGAGGTGCCGTCCGTTCGGCACTAGGATCTCCGGTGATTTGGATCACAACGAGTACGACTCCTTCAACCCCGTTCTCTTGAACGCTTCCGCTTAGCGATCTACAAGGGTATGTAGATGCACTCTCCTTCCCCTCGTTGCTAGTTTCTCCATAGATAGATCTTGGTGACACGTAGGAAAATTTTGAATTTCTGCTACGTTCCCCAACACCACCTTCGCACTGCCCTCCTTGGATTTGAGGTGCAAGTTCTCCATGCTGCAAAATATATCTTGAGATTTGTATTTTTCTAAATCTCTATTAATTAAGAAGTTGTTTACTCCTAGGGACGAAGTTACTAGTAACTGTAACTAATTACATCGAGGAAAGCAGGAGGTTGTGGTAGCACCCCCTAGTTGTAGTGTTCTACATTGGAAGAAAGGAGTTGGGTGTTCTAAGTTGGAGGAAAGGATTGTTTACCCAAGGAATATTGATAGGACAAAAGTGAAGAGCGGAGTCAAACTTGAGAAGATCACACCATAGGAGGCAGTTGTGTCATGTAGCCCATTGTAGTACAAGGCCATAGGCAACGAGTATCTATATGAAGTAAGGATATCATTATCAATATCAATATACCTGATTCGTTAATCATATACTCAAATAAAAGTAACTATATCGCACTTAACGTTTTATTAATATAATGAGCTACGAAATTGATTAAAACTGTAGTTGTGCATCCTAACCTGTTAATTTATTTTGTGTTTATGAAGAAACAAAAGGCATGATATATGGTAGGCAAGTTTTCTATTTATTTTGAGGAGGATTTGAAAAAAAAATGTTAGCATATGGGGGGTTGGAGAATCAGTCGGGTTCAGTTAAAGTTTTGACATGGAGCCAAGGTGTTGATTGAATTAGTTGGCCAATGCATGCTTTGTCATCACCAGACCAACATATAACCACATCTCCAAATTGGCTAATTGATTTTGATGGGAAGATAGGTCAAAATGCACATATATAAGCATTGACCAAAACATAGAGTTTAGAGGAGCAAAATTACAAAACTAATTATTTTATGTTAGTGCAAAGATATATAAGGTTGTTCATCGATGTATGTACCCGACAAAACCATTGACAAAGAGCCACCCAAGAGCATGCTTATCCAATTCTTTCCACTTCCCACTGCATATTTGTCATGCATATTCTAAGTCAATGGTTAAAACATATAATATTACTTTCCATGAAAATAATAGATTACTTAACAAAATTCCTCACCTTTCGAGGAGTAGGGCAAATGGCAAGATGATAAAGGCACCTAGAATGCTTCTATAACACAGCAATGAGAATACAAACATGCCCCCATCAACTACTACCTTGCCTAGCAGTATATTTCCTGTTTAAAGAGCTCCACAAGGACAACACACACAATCGGTTTCCACCTGCTTCCTGTGCGGCAATTTCAATCACAATATTAGAATAGAATTCCTATTCCCACACAAGAGTTTTACTTAAAGCTTATGTACCGTGAGAGAAGGAATAAATGCCTAGAGAAAAACGTGCTAATACCGCCGCCCAAGTGAACTACTATGTAGGATTTAAGTAAACATATTACATAAAAATAGCATTGCCCATGCTATAAGTAACACATGTCACCACCTCCCCCCAAGTATTACCTCGTCAATCTATAAATTCGTACCAAAACCTCATGTGAGGCCCATATAGTTGCACCTACTAAATAAATAGTTCGTTGTGGAGCATGAACATAGATAAGAGTGTGTATCCCATGAAGGACGCGTCTACTGCATGGATACATTCAGTATACGTGCAACAAAGGTATAAATTTTTCATTGGCATAAGCATTAAAGTAATTGTTGTCATAAATATGAGCACAAGAAAGCAATGAACTTTCCACAGTATATTTAGCTTGCAGATTTGGCAATAAACGTTCCCACTTTATTTAGGCGATCGAGATGAGCTTCCGAGAATGGGCGAGATTTTGAAATGTGAGGATTAACTTCTCAAGAGCTGAAATCCACCGTCTTTCAAGCAAGAAAACATAAAATTTGTGACAAACAAAGTATGCATAGTACTTTCGAATTTGATAGAATAACCACTTTTAAACTATGCAATACTCCCTCTGTTTCGAACTAACTGAAATTCCAGATATGTCCTAAGTCAAACTTAAATAAGTTTACCAAGTGTATATAAAAACATATCAACATCTAGAACACCAAATTTGTTTCATGAAATTCACCATAAAATATTTTTTATATAATATATATTTGATATTGTAAATCTTAGTAGATTTTTCTATCGATCTGTTTGTTTATGACAATTCTAAAACTTATACTATTTTGGAAGGGAGGGAATACCTGCCTAGACATGTTGGTGTCCCGCTCATGGACAAAAGCAGCACACACCATGGCCGTCCCATGCTAATGCCCTACGAAGTCTGGCTCAAGCCCATATCAGCTCCAACCGATGCGGTCGGGCAAACGGGTGGGGCACACAGCTGGCTGAGCGAGTGGGAGGTAGCGACGGCGAGGAAAGTGTAAAAGGATTAGAGAGGAGAGAATTGGTGTAATACATTGCGTGATGAATTAAGCCTTGAGAGAACAAGACTTGGAGGGCAATAAGCCTCCTAGAGATAAGATGGAAACAACTCATGTCTAATCTCGTGCAATCGCTAACTATCAAATATATATCTAACATCCCCCGCAGTCGTAGACATAGCATTGCAAACTACAGTGTCACGGATGGTCAGACTGGAGAGAAATGGAATGGAGAAGCCGATGGGCTGACATCCCCCAATAGTCGTAGCGGGAGTATCATGGACGGTGTCGCGTTGCAGTTGCGTTGACTAGAGAGCAGGCCGAGGAGTTGCTCAAGCAGGGTGATAACCCTTTGTGCCGAGAGCGTAGGACGGTCTAGCCGTGGTCATGGTAGACGTGTGAGGAATGCCGTGGTCGATCTTGAGTCGGGGTTGCCGATGTCGGGGTAGTCGTGGGCGCAAGGAAGTGCCATGCAATCAGACACAGTGGTGCCCCTAGAAGAAAACGGTGATACAATCAAGGCAGTCGTCAAGAAGGGTGTCGATGTTGAAGATGATATTGTCTAAGCCGTTGTAGACGAGGCACCGCATATGGTTTTTTCAAGCCCGGGGACGAAGGCATGCGTTGGTGTTGTTAGCACCAGGCATGCATAGACGGAGACTAGCAAGAACTGTATGCCATGTCGGAGGGAGCAGCAGAGCTCCCCCAGGACGGTTGCGAGTTGCGGCGCAAAACGGTGTAGGGTAGAAGGTGCCGAATGTTGCCCACGGTTGCCGGAGTAGATGAAGTGGTCGAGAAGATGACGGCAACGTTGTGTCCGCCTAGAACTTTCATAGTTCATAAAATATCAGGTCTTAAAACTGTAACTAGGTATACCTTGGACTTGGATGGTTGTGTCCGGGCCGTGGAGAGCACACACCGCGCTCGTGCCAGGTCCAGTCAACGCCGCCGGCTGGAGGGTTGGAGGGCGCGGCTGGCTGCGGTTGGCGACGGATGCGAGCGCGCCAGAGTCGGAAACGATGGGGAGGGAAGACTCGAGCAAGGTGTCCGTTAGCGTGGATGCTGCCATGGCAACCGTGCTGGAGAAAGCTGGCTGGAAGCGATGGCTCGAATTAGTAGCATGGACGTCCTTGATTGGGCAGCTGGTAGTACGTCCCCGTTGGGTAACAATGCCCACATTTACGCCACAGCCCAAACACGTGCTGGCCAGCTGAAATAATTTAACGTTGTGTCTCTACCGATATTTATTGTGTACCAAATTATTAGAAAATAATTAATGTGTAAATAATTCTGTGGATAATCTCCATCTTGCCTGTCTCTTCCCTCCCGTCTATCCAAAGTGTTTGTGTCGGTTGGATATACGTTCCCACAGGGTGTTCATTGTACAGTACAAATCATGATCGGTAAAGGATACGGTTCATTCACTCTCGCAAAGATTTCTTGATAGTAAGTTATCAACATGTTGCCTTCTGTCGAGACAGAAAGGCCATCCAGGCAGTTACACACACAGCGACGGAAGGCCACCATTCATGGCAAGACAGGAACAAAGAATCACGGCGACCGTGCTCATCGCTTCGGCAGAGGAACAATCAATCGACAGAAGACACAGGCGAGAAGAATTGCCTCTGGGTGCCCTCGGCACTGAACGCCGGGGCGAACCAGGTTGTCCAAGGGAGAATGCATGGGTCCATAGAGGAATCGATCTGGAGTTTTGTTTTTTGAGAGACCTCATCGCGGAGGGCAAAGAGTTTCTGCATTTCATTAAGACAAGAGAGATGGTCTAGTTTATAAGAAAAAACGGACCCAAAAACTTAACATTCTTGGTTAATTAATAAAAACCAAATAAAAGCCCAAAAAAGAAGAAAAAAATCCCTAGAGCTTGGGGATAAGGACAAGACAAATGCAACATCAAGGAACATCCTTAGAGCTAGAGACCAGAGTGCCACGGCCCAAAGCAATTACGCGTGGCTCAAGTGCAACCAAATTGACCACGTTCTCAAGTGCAACCAAATTGACCACGTTCGCTGAAGAGAAACCATTCATATCGTATGGCTCTTCTGTATCAGCCTAGAAGCATCGTGTGCTAACATTATCGGGCGAAAAACATCCTGAAAGACCCATCTTCAACTTCCCCGCAATGCCTGCCAAAGTGCTCAACGCCTCAATCACTTGCGGTGAGAGCGGTTTTTTGTACATGTCCAGGTATGCTTTCATAGTTTGCTTGCGCCCTCCGATTTGCTCATCTTCGGGATCTCACCAAAAGCCTCAAACAACCTATGCTCCACGTGCTTGGACGTCGAAATGTTGCACACGTTATTCTTCTTTTCTAGACGCCCGCTTTGTCGCCAATCATCCTTCTCGCTATGCTAAGGCGTAGGTGTCCCAAGTAGAGGTCGTGGGACCGCACAAGTAACCTTGTTGAGAAAATCCTCCTGAGATAATGGTGGTGCTTTAGCCTGCACCACCTCCGCAACAACAAGGCTCACTGATACGTCTCAAACGTATCTATAAATTTTGATTGTTCCATGCTATTATAGTATCTGTTTTGGATGTTTTATATGCATTAATATGTTGTTTTATATTATTTTTGGGACTAAATTATTAACCTAGAGCCCAGTGCCAGTTTCTGTTTTTCCTTGTTTTTGAGCTTCGCAGAAAAGGAATACTAAACAGAGTCCAAATGAAATAAAACTTCACGATGTTTTTTTTTGGACCAGAAGACACCCAGGGGACTTGGAGTGCAAGTCAGAAGAGACACAAGGCAGCGGCAAGGGTGGAGGGCGCGCCCTAGGGGGGGGGGCCTACCTTGTGGGCCCCTCGGTGACCTCCCGACCTAGCTCTTCCTCCTATATATTCACATATATTACAAAACCCTCAAATGCATCCACAAAAACACTTTTCCACCGCCGCAACCTTCTGTTCTCATGAGATCCCATCTTGGGGCCTTTTCCGGCATCCTGCCGGAAGGGGTTTCGATCACGGAGGGCATCTATGTCAACTCTATTGCCCTTCCGATGAAGCATGAGTAGTTTAGAACAGACCTACGGGTCCATAGCTAGCATCTAGATGGCTTCTTCTCTCTTTTTGATTCTCAATACCATGTTCTCCTCGATATTCTTGGAGGTCTATCTGATGTAATCTTCTTTTGCGGTGTGTTTGTCGAGATCCGATGAATTGTGGATTTATGATCAGCTTATCTATGAATATTATTTGAATCTTCTCTGAATTCTTTTATGCATGATTTGATATCTTTGTATTTCTCTTCGACTTATCGGTTTGGTTTGGCCAACTAGATTGGTTTTTTTTTTGCAATGGAGAGTGCTTAGCTTTGGGTTCAATCTTACGTGATTTCACCCAGTGATAAAATAGGGGTAGCGAGACATGTATTAAATTGTTGCCATCGAGGATAAAAAGATGGGTTTTTCATCATATTGCTTGAGTTTATTTCTCTACTGTTGGGGAACGTAGCAGAAATTCAAAATTTTTCTACGAGTCACCAAGATCTATCTATGGAGAAACTAGCAACGAGAGAGAGGGGAGTGCATCTACATACCCTTGTAGATCGCTAAGCGGAAGCGTTCAAGAGAACGGGGTTGAAGGAGTCGTACTCATCGTGATCCAAATCATCGGAGATCCTAGTGCCGAACGGACGGCACCTCCGCGTTCAACACACATGCAGCCCGGTGACGTCTCCCATGCCTTGATCCAGCAAGGAGAGAGGGAGAGGTTGAGGAAGACTCCGTCCAGCAGCAGCACAATGGCATGGTGGTGATGGAGGAGCGTGGCAATCCAGCAGGGCTTCGCCAAGCACCGCGAGAGACAAGGAGAAAGAGAGGTAGGGCTGCGCCAGGAGAGGTGGAAACTCTTATGTATGGCAACCCCAAGACCTCAAGTATATATAGGGGAGAGGGAGGGGGTGCGCCCCCTCTAGGGTTCCCACCCTAGGGGTGCGGCAGCCCCAAAACCCATCTAGGGTGGCGGCCAAGGGGGGAGAGGGGGAAACTTGCCCCCCAAGCAAGGTGGGGCGCCCCCTCCCCAAACCCTACGCGCCTTGGGCCCATGTGGGGGGGGGGGGCGCACCAGCCCACCTGGGGCTGGTCCCCTCCCACACTTGGACCATGCAGCCCTCTGGGGCCGGTGGCCCCAATTGGTGGACCCCCGGGACCCTCCCGGTGGTCCCGGTACATTACCGATAACACCCGAAACGTTTCCGGTGACCAAAACAGGACTTCCCATATATAAATCTTTACCTCCGGACCATTCCGGAACTTCTCGTGATGTCCGGAATCTCATCCGGGACTCCGAACAACATTCGGTAACCACGTATATCTATTCCCTATAACCCTAGCGTCATCGAACCTTAAGTGTGTAGACCCTACGGGTTCGGGAACCATGCGGACATGACCGAGACGTTCTCCGGTCAATAACCAACAGCGGGATCTGGATACCCATGTTGGCTCCCACATGTTCCACGATGATCTCATCGGATGAACCACGATGTCAAGGACTCAATCAATCCCGTATACAATTCCCTTTGTCTAGCGGTATTGTACCTGCCCGAGATTCGATCATCGGTATGCCGATACCTTGTTCAATCTCGTTACCAGCAAGTCTCTTTACTCGTTCCGTAACACATCATCCTGTGATCAACCCCTTGGTCACATTGTGCACATCATGATGATGTCCTACCGAGTGGGCCCAGAGATACCTCTCGTTAACCGGAGTGACAAATCCCAGTCTCGATTCGTGCCAACCCAACAGACACTTTCGGAGATACCCGTAGTGCACCTTTATAGCCACCTAGTTACATTGTGACATTTGGTACACCCAAAGCATTCCTACGGCATCCGGGAGTTGCACAATCTCATGGTCTAAGGAAATGATACTTGACATTAGAAAAGCTTTAGCATACGAACTACACGATCTTTGTGCTAGGCTTAGGATTGGGTCTTGTCAATCACATCATTCTCCCAATGATGTGATCCCGTTATCAATGACATCCAATGTCCATGGTCAGGAAACCGTAACCATCTATTGATCAACGAGCTAGTCAACTAGAGGCTTACTAGGGACATGGTGTTGTCTATGTACCCACACATGTATCTGAGCTTCCTATCAATACAATTATAGCATGGATAATAAACGATTATCATGAACAAGGAAATATAATAATAATAACCAATTTATTATTGCCTCTAGGGCATATTTCCAACAGTCTCCCACTTGCACTAGAGTCAATAATCTAGTTCACATCGCCATGTGATCAACACTCACAGGTCACATCGCCATGTGACCAACATCCAAAGAGTTTACTAGTGTCACTAAACTAGTTCACATCATCATGTGATTAGGACTCAATGAGTTCTGGGGTTTGATCATGTTTTGCTTGTGAGAGAGGTTTTTAGTAAACGAGTCTGCAACATTCAGATCTGTATGTACTTCACAAATTCTCTAGGTAATATTGTAAATGCTGCTTCCACGCTCCACTTGGAGCTATTCCAAATGGTCGCTCCACTATACGTATCCGGTTTGCTACTCAGAGTCATTCGGATAGGTGTTAAAGCTTGCATCGACGTAACCCTTTACGCCAAACTCTTTATTACCTCCGTAATCGAGAAACATGTCCTTATTTACTCCAAGGACAATTTTGACTGCTGTCCAATGATCCACTCCTGGATTATTCTTGTACCCCTTGACTGACTCATGGCAAGGCACACTTCCGGTGCAGTACACAGCATAGCATACTATAGAGCCTACGTTTGAAGCATAGGGGACGACCTTCGTCCTTTCTCTCTCTTCTTCCATGGTCGAGCTTTAACTCTTAACTTCATACCTTACAACTCAGGCAAGAACTCCTTCCTTGACTGATCCATCTTGAACACCTTCAAGATCATGTCAAGGTATGTGCTCATTTGAAAGTATTATTAAGCATTTTGATCTATCTTATAGATCTTGATGCTTATTGTTCAAGTAGCCTAATCCAGGTTTTCCAATGAAAAACACTTTTCAAATAACCCTATATACTTTCTAGAAATTCTACATCATTTCTGATCAACAATATGTCAACAACATATACTCATCAGAAATTCTATAGTGCTCCCACTCACTTCTTTGGAAATACAAGTTTCTCATAAACTTTGTATAAACCCAAAATCTTTGATCATCTCATCAAAGCGTACATTCCAACTCCGAGATGCTTACTCCAGTCCTTAGAAGGATTGCTGGAGCTTTGCATATTTGTTAGAGTTCTTCAGGATTGACAAAACCTTCTGGTTGTATCACATACAACCTTTCCTCAAGGATATCGTCGAGGAAACAATGATTTGACATCCTATCTACAAGATTTCATAAATCATGCAGTAATTGCTAATATAATCCCAACAGACTCTTAGCATCGCTACGAGTGAGAAAGTCTCATCATAGTCAACTCCTTGAACTTGTCAGAAAACATCTTAACGACAAGTCGAGCTTTCTTAATGGTGATACTTACCATCATTGTGTGTCTTCCTTTTAAAATCCATATGTACCCAACGGCCTTACGACCATCAAGTATTTCTTCCAAAGTCATGGATCATCTCTCGGATTTTATGGCCTCGAGCCATTCGTCGGAATCCGGGCCCACCATCACTTCTCCATAGCTCGTAGGTTCATTGTTGTCTAGCAACATGACCTCTACGACAGGATTGCGTACCACTCTGAAGTAGTACGCGTCCTTGTCGACCTACGAGGTCCGGTAGTGACTTGATCCGAAGCATCATGATCACTATCATCAGCTTCCACTTCAATTGGTGTAGGTGCCACATGAACAACTTTCTGTGCCCTGCTACACACTGGTTGAAGTGATGGTTCAATAACCTCATCAAGTCTCCACCATCCTCCCACTCAATTCTTTCGAGAGAAACTTTTCCTCGAGAAAGGACCCGTTTCTAGAAACAATTACTTTTGATTCCGGATCTGAGATAGGAGGTATACCCAACTGTTTTGGGTGTCCTATGAAGATGCATTTTTATCCGCTTTGGGTTCGAGCTCATCAACCTAAAACTTTTCACATAAGCGTCGCAGCCCCAAACTTTTAAGAAACGACAACTTAGGTTTCTCCAAACCATAGTTCAAACGGTGTCATCTCAACGGAATTACGTGGTGCCCTATTAAAGTGAGTGCGGTTGTCTCTAATGCCTAACCCATGAACGATAGTGGTAATTCGATAAGATACATCATGGTACGCATTATATCCAATAGGGTGCAAATATGATGTTCGGACACACCATCACATTATAGTGTTCCAGGCAGTATTAATTGTGAAACAATTTCCACAATGTGTTAATTGCGTGCCAAAGCTCGTAACTCAGATACTCATCTCTATGATCATATCATAGACATTTTATCCTCTTGTCACGATGATCTTCAACTTCACTCTAAAATTAATTGAACCATTCAATAATTCAGACTTGTGTTTCATCAAGTAAATATACTCAGTATCTACTTAAATCATCCGTGAAGTAAGAACATAACGATATTCACTGCATGCCTCAGCACTCATTGGACTGCACACATCAAAATGTGTTACTTCTAACAAGTTGCTATCTTGTTCCATTTTACTGAAAACGAGGCTTTTCAGTCATCTTGCCCATGTTGTATGATTTGCATTTCTCAAGCGATTCAAAATCAAGTGAGTCCAAACGATCCATCTGCATGGAGTTTCTTCATGCGTATACACCAATAGACATGGCTCACATGTCTCAAACTTTTCAAAAACGAGTGAGTCCAAAGATCCATCAACATGGAGCTTCTTCATGCGTTTTATACCAATATGACTTACATGGCAGTGCCACAAGTAAGTGGTACTATCATTACTATCTTATATCTTTTGGCATGAAAATGTGTATCACTACGATCGAGATTCAATGAACCATTCTTTTAGGTGCAAGACCATTGAAGGTATTATTCAAATAAATAGAGTAACCGTTATTCTCCTTACATGAATAACCGTATTGCGATAGACATAATCCAATCATGTCTATGCTCAACGCAAACACCAAATAACAATTATTTAGGTTTAACACCAATCTCGATGGTAGAGGGAGCGTGCGATGCTTGATCATATCAACCTTGGAAACACTTCCAACACATATCGTTAGCTCACCTTTAGCTAGTCTCCTTTTATTTTGAAGCTTTTATTTCGAGTTACTAACACTTAGCAACCGAACCGGTATCTAATACCCTGGTGCTACTAGGAGTACTAATAAAGTACACATTAACATAATGTATATCCAATATACTTCTATCGACCTTGCCAGCCTTCTCATCTACCAAGTATCTAGGGTGGTTCTGCTTTAGTGTCCGTTCCTCTCATTACAGAAGCACTTAGTCTCGGGTTTGGGTTCAACCTTGGGTTTTCACTAGAGTAGCAACCGTTTTGCCGTTTCATGAAGTATCCCTTCTTGCCCTTGCCCTTCTTGAAACTAGTGGTTTTACTAACCATCAACAATTGATGCTCCTACTTGAATTCTACTTTTGCGGTGTCAAACATCGCGAATACTTCAAGGATCATCATATGTATCCCTGATATGTTATAGTTCATCATGAAGCTCTAGTAGCTTGGTGGCAATGTCTTTGGAGAAACATCACTATCTCATCTGGAAGATTAACTCCCACTCGATTCAAGTGATTGTTGTACTCGGACAATCTGAGCACAAGCTCAACGATTGAGATTTTCTCCCTTAGTTTACAGGCTAAGAAAATCATCGGAGGTCTTATACCTCTTGACGTGGGCACGAGCCTGAAATCCCAATTTCAGCCCTCGAAACATCTCATATGTTCTGCGACATTTCAAAAATGTCTTCGGTGCCTCAATTCTAAACCATTTAACATTATCGAACTATCATGTAGTCATCAAAACGTGTATGTCAGATGTTCGCAACATCCACATACCACGTTCGAGGTCCAGCACACCGAGCGGTGCATTAAGGACATAAGCCTTCTACTGTCCGCATAATTGCTACTGTCAACTTTCAACTATATTTTCTCTAGGAACATATCTAAAACAGTAGAACTAAAGCGCGAGCTACGACATAATTTGCAAAAACCTTTTGACTATGTTCAAGATAATTAAGTTCATCTTATGAACTCCCACTAAAATAGACATCCCTCTAGTCATCTAAGTGATTACATGATCCGAGTCAACTAGGCCGTGTCCGATCATCACGTGAGACAGACTAGTCATCATCGGTAAACATCTTCATGTTGATCGTATCTACCATATGCCTCATGCTCGACCTTTCGGTCTCTTGTGTTCCGAGGCCATGTCTGCACATGCTAGGCTCGTCAAGTCAACCTAAGTGTTTCGCGTGTGTAAATCTGGCTTACACCTGTTGTATGTGAACGTTAGAATCTATCACACCCGATCATCACGTGGTGCTTCGAAACAACGAACTTTCGCAATGGTGCACAGTTAGGGGGAACACTTTCTTGAAATTTTAATGAGGGATCATCTTATTTACTACCGTCGTTCTAAGCAAATAAGATGCATAAACATGATAAACATCACATGCAATCAAAAAGTGACATGATATGGCCAATATCATTTTGCTCCTTTTGATCTCCATCTTCAGGGCTCCATGATCATCATCGTCACCGGCATGACACCATGATCTCCATCATCATGATCTCCATCATCATGATCTCCATCATCGTGTTTCCATGAAATTTTCTCGCCAACTATTACTTCTACTACTATGGCTAATGGTTTAGCAATAAAGTAAAGTAATTACATGGCGCTGTTCAATGACAAGCAGGTCATACAATAAATTAAGACAACTCCTATGGCTCCTGTCGGTTGTCATACTCATCGACATGCTAGTCGTGATTCCTATTACAAGAACATGATCAATCTCATACATCACATATCATTCATCACATTCCTTTTGGCCATATCACATCACATAGCATACCCTGCAAAAACAAGTTAGACGTCCTCTAATTGTTGTTTGCATGTTTTACGTGGCTGCTATGGGTTTCTAGCAAGAACGTTTCTTACCTACGCAAAAACCACAACGTGATATGTCAATTGCTATTTACCCTTCATAAGGACCCTTTTAATCGAATCCGACCCGACTAAAGTGGGAGAGACTGACACCCGCTAGCCACCTTATACAACAAGTGCATGTCAGTCGGTGGAACCTGTCTCACGTAAGTGTACGTGTAAGGTCGGTCCGGGCCGCTTCATCCCACAATACCGTTGAAACAAGATTGGAATAGTAACGGTAAGCATATTGAACAAAATCAACGCCCACAACTACTTTGTGTTCTACTCGTGCATAGAATCTACGCAATAGACCTAGCTCATGATGCCACTGTTGGGGAACGTAGCAGAAATTCAAAATTTTCCTATGAGTCACCAAGATCTATCTATGGAGAAACTAGCAACGAGAGAGAGGGGAGTGCATCTACATACCCTTGTAGATCGCTAAGCGGAAGCGTTCAAGAGAACGGGGTTGAAGGAGTCGTACTCATCGTGATCCAAATCATCGGAGATCCTAGTGCCGAACGGACGGCACCTCCGCGTTCAACACACGTGCAGCCCGGTGACGTCTCCCATGCCTTGATCCAGCAAGGAGAGAGGGAGAGGTTGAGGAAGACTCCGTCCAGTAGCAGCACAATGGCATGGTGGTGATGGAGGAGCGTGGCAATACAGCAGGGCTTCGCCAAGCACCGCGAGAGACAAGGAGAAAGAGAGGTAGGGCTGCGCAAGGAGAGGTGGAAACTCTTATGTATGGCAGCCCCAAGACGTCAAGTATATATAGGGGAGAGGGAGGGGGTGCGCCCCCTCTAGGGTTCCCACCCCTAGGGGTGTGGCAGCCCCAAAACCCATCTAGGGTGGCGGCCAAGGGGGGAGAGGTGGAAACTTGCCCACCAAGCAAGGTGGGGCGCCCCCTCCCCAAACCCTACGCGCCTT